>NC_133659.1:118445934-118638434 GCF_037893015.1 Macrotis lagotis
ACAAAAGATTGAAGGATGGAGCATTAAACCTCTTCCACAATCTTTCTTTATTGTGGGCTCATAACTTTTCAGATGACTTCATTTTCTATCAGTACCTGCTTGATTTTGGTTCAGTGGAACACCATGCCCTCATAATCTGGTGGTCCCCCCCCCCAATTTCCTTTGTGGCTTTCTTTTATGTGTTATTCCCCCCCCCCATTAGATTGCAAGCTCCTCAAGGGCAAGAGATTGTATTTGTTTAAAATTTGTATCCCTAGTACTTAGCACACAAAATGTTAATTGAATTGAATTGCATATAATTGATTTCCTTTGTAATTGTATTTAGTTTTATGTATTTTAAAAAATATCCTGAGAAATGGTTCATAGGCTCCAGCAAACTGCCAAGGGGATTATTAATACAAGAAAGGTTAAGAATTTCTGTATTAAAATCTTCTCATCTGACTAGATTTGTGTTGGTAAATATATGTAAACTAGTCCTCTGAAAGGCAACACCTTTTCTCCATCACTTTTTTATAACTAGACAATATAGTAATAAATTAAGCTTTGATCTGTAGCATTGACCCATCTATAAAGTGCAAATAAATGTTTACACTGAAAATTCATCTACTTTGAATGTATTTTGTATATTGTTCAATTGCTTTCAATCATGTTCGACTCTTGGTGACTATTTAGGATTTTCTTGGCAAAGATACTGGAGTGATTTGTCATTTCCTTCTTCAGTATCTTGTATGTACTTATTATGAATTGTCTTTTTGATTAGAATGTGAGATATAGGGACAGTTTTTACCTTTGTTTATAGCCTTAGTACTTAGGATAGTGCCCCATACATCAATACTCAATGAAAGTTTAATGACTGACTGGAAAAGAGTAAGAGAAAGTGGTCCTCTCTATTTGTCATAGGATGATGATGATGGGACCATGACAATTTATTCAGCCTGTGCACAAATGGATCAGAGCTGTGTGTTGAATTGTTTCTGAGTTGCTTAACACTTCTAGAACAGGAAAAGAGCCTCCATAGGAGAGGGTATGCAACACAATTTTATAAGTGCTGTGGTCAGTGGTGGCTTAAGATAGTGATTTTTTTTGAGCCAAACAAGTCTGTTTTCAAAAGTATATTGGGAAGCAAAGTCTCTTCATCATGTGTACCCAAGGGAATGCATAGTGTAAGAGAGAATTGAGTGAAATGTAGGTGTTATTACCACAGCAATAGAAATTGTATTTGTTGCCTCTAGGTGCTTCTGGCTGCAAGAGTAGCTTACACCACTATTCCAAACTTCCTGAATTACATCATGGGCTTTAGCTAGAACTTCAGGGAACCAGGTCTAATGCAATCAATAGTTTCTGACTATGTTTTAGCATATCTCTGAGAATGCTTGCTTATTGCCCATCAGGGTTAGGGAGTCAATCAGTATGTGGGGGGGGGGTTGATCCAAAAAAAGTGCTTTGGACAAGAAAAGGACACAAATAAAATGTCAGAGAACAAACACCTGCATTTTTCTTGGCGAGTGTGAGAGGTAAGAAGAGTCTACCAAGTACTTTCAAACTTTGCAGTCTTTTTTTTTTGTTTTTTTGCTCAGTGGTCTAGAACTATGGCAATTTTTTGGGTGTTTCTTATGGAAGGTACCCAACTCTGAATATATATTCATTTATTCCCACAATACAACAATGAGAGCTATACAGATGTGTCCAAGTCACTTTCCAGGAGACATTGACCCTTAAGATTATACAGGTTTTCTTTTCTTTCCTCTACTGGGATCTTGACAACTTAAACAAACAAATGTACTTACACTTACCCAAGTTACTAAAACAGAAACTAGTTATCCCTATTTTTCTGGAACAAAAAATTTATCACTAAGATAAAGGGTAGATGATAAAGGTCTTTAAGGGGTCTGAGGAAAATAGAAATAGTTTATTTTTGCATGTCATTTGCAATTTAAGATAAGGGGTAAGACTTCCTCTCTGAAAGGCAAAGAAAGGTAGATTGCAATGGTTTTCTAAGTGTTACTCATTGAAGCATAAGGATGATCTTGTAGCTTTATGTATGTACTATAATTTAAGCAATTATATTCATTTCAAAGCTAGAAAATGGCTTGCACATATTTTTCCTCCTATTTAATTCTGTCTACAATGATCAAGCTGATGAAATATTACAAACAGATCTGCAGTTGCCATTTGAAATCTGCTAAATTGTAGATGTTAGTGTACTCCCAACATTCAGTACGTTGTCAGATTTTTATGATAACTTCCCTAATTGCAGTCTCAACATTGTATGTTGATATACTATGAAATAGAAACATTGGTTACAGTTCAAGTAGAGGTGGTTCTGTTGAAACACTTCATTTTCTCTTTGAAGTGCATAAATTGGCTATTTAGTTTTCAGATTTTAAAACAATTCTTAAAAGCAGAGATAGAGGCCAATGTATTATAAGTTGTATGATGCCTTGTCAAAAAGCTCTATGAGCCAAGTCTTTTCAAAAAAGGTTTTGCCCAAAATAGTGCGGCCTATACTTAGGTTGAGTGAAGCATCACTCCAATTTATGGGAGAATTTTCTAACATTGAAAGTAGTGTATTCATACTATGTGAAAATTGGTAGGCTTTAGAAATGTTAACAGGCTCTTGGGGTCACATTTAGCTCTAAGGACAAGAGAAGAGTAATATCTGAGAGAAGCAGTGATAGCATCAACTCCTTAAGGAAAATGTGCTGCCTTTACTTACCCTGGTCACTTTGGGTCATGTTGTTTGGCTTCAACTTTGAGAATGTCTTCATACTACCTTTTGACATAGATTCAAACTAAACCACAGAAATATATTATTATTCTACTACAGTGCCTCTGTTTTTATGAGAAATCTAGACCAGTAAAAACATACATTACCCTGTCCCTGACAAAACACAGATCTGAGATGGATATGCATTGTAGGCTTTGACCTTCATTTCACTAACACAAGAGAAGGATTTATTTCTAAATTGAGCCTAGTCAGGATACTATCAACCAAATAATTCTCATCTCTTCCCAAATCCAAAAAACAAAACAAAACAAAAAACCCAACCCAAATTATGTTAATAGAAATAAAGGGGACATAGGAGTAGCTTTTCAGTTTGAATAAATAACTAGTTAGTCATTGTGGGAGCAACTCTAGGGTGTGGCACACTATCATTCATTTTTTTTTTTCTTGAATATTTTCTCCATCTGTTACAAATGAGTATCTGTAAATGTTGTGTGTTCTTTAGTCACAGAACTGAAACCCTTGATAGCATTCATCAGATCTTCATCATCCACATACTGGAAAAAAACACACATAAAAAATAGCAGTTATGGCAGAGTAATTATTTATTTTATGAATCTCATTAAAACTAAACAAGAATTTTTTAAACTAGTAAGGGCAGAAAAGATCAGAAAGTCATAGAGGATTTAAGATTTGGGTTAGAACTTGAAGTATGGGTAAGGTGTGAAGAGGTAGAAGGGGAAGGTACTCAAGGAGAAAAATAATTCAGAGCCATGCTTAAAAATAATAGTGAGTTTGTCAAAACATTTGGGGGAAAATGAGGGGCAATACTTTCAAATTTTCAATAAACATTTATAGAGATTCTCTAATACTTTGAGATTCAAAAAAAGATATTAGGTTTGGGAATTCTGAACTGTGGTGCACAATACCAAGTGGATGTGTATGCTAAGTTCAACATCAGTAAGGTAAGCCCCTGGGAACAGAGGGCTTAACTCAGGGTAGAACTTGCCAAGGTCAAAGACAGCAAAGTTCAACATTCTCTCTTCAATCAATAGTGGAATCATACCCCCATGCCCACATACCCCACGTGTAGACCTCCCCCATTCTTTCTAGTCTGGGTAAGATAAAAAGACTCAGTCTTTAAAAAAAAATGAAATGAAATTTTAAAAAGTATACTGTCCAGTCTAAAGAGTATTGCTAATCCTACTGCATTTTGCCCTGGTCAGACCAGTTCTGGAATAATATATTCATACCTGTATAACAAATTTTAGGAGGGACATTAAAGGTATCAGGGTACAATGTGCAGCTTAACTAAAGGAGAGTTATTCAGATGGTGAAAGGACCATACCATATGACATTCAATTAAGAAAGTACAGATGTTGAGCCTAGAAATAAGATTTGTCAATGGTGGCATTGTCTTCAAGAATTTCAAGGTCTGTAGTTGGTGTCGAGAAGTCTCATCATTGTGGCCTTAGACACTTACTAGCTGTGTGACCCTGGGAAAGTCACTTAACTCTGTTTACCTCAGTTTCTTCATCTATAAAATGAGCTGAAGAAGGAAATAGCCAACCACTTCAGTATCTTTGCCGAGAAAACCCCAAAGAGTCATGAAAAGTTGGACTTATCTGAAAAAGGATATATCAACACATAGAGGAGTTCTTGTTGAGCTTGGTCTCAAAGGACTGTCAACCAGTCAGTAAACATTAATTAAGGACCTACTCTGAGCCAGATGTTTTGTTAATCACTGAGCAAAGACATCCCACATTTTGCTAATTTGGGAAGGACCAGAATATTGTTTGGGTACCTTAAAAGTCTTGATAGGAACCACAAACAGTTATAAGTAAGGAAAATTTCTATCAAAGTACCTCTGAGTAGAGCACTGAAAGATATTTTACCATGTCCTATGCTTACCAATTAACCTAAGAAATGGATAAACAAGGTGTTCAAAATACTTAGAAGATTCTCAGTATTCTCCTTTCCCCCCCCCCGCTGAGCAAATTGCAAAAAGAAAACTGCCCAAATATAAAAACTGATTCATGATTCCAACTTGCTATTGCTTAAGGGTGTTGAGATAGACAAATGGGAGTCCCATTCTCTATATTATGGTTTTAGTTAAGAAAATAAGAAATAGACTAAGAAAATTATATTCACTGATGTTATGTGCAGTTTCTGTTAATCCTTCATTCCTAAGGCCAAAAGGACTATCTGTTCAAAAAAATTATGAGCTTACAGATAGATTAGTCATCTTTGAGAATCTTCTCTGCATAAGAATAACTTATCAAAGTCCCAGATCCAAGGTCTCTGAGAAAGAAAGAATTATTTTTAAAAATACATTTTGGCATAGTCTTTGACTTCCCTGATCCTTTCCTGCTACAAGTTGAGAGGGAAGGCTCTTAAGAACCATATGGGAGGGGTGGCTAGGTGGCAAAGTGTATAGAGCACAGGCCCTGGAGTCAGGAGTACCTGGGTTCAAATCCAATCTCAGACACTTAATAATTACCTAGCTGTGTGGTCTTGGGCAAGCCACTTAACCTTATTTGCTTTGCAAAAACCTTAAAAAAAAAGAACTATATGGGAAATTAGATTTCTCTCTTTTCATAAGGAGAAACCCTCATCCATGGCTTACAGATTTCTTCACAAATCTGAATTTTAGCTACTGGCACCTTACATCAATGAAAGAAGCCCCAAACTCAAAACCAGAGAACAAACAAATTCATAGTCCTGTTATTGCCTTGAGATTGAGAGTCAGCTGACTTCAAAATTTTAGCTTTGACTGTGTAAGTTTAGTACATGGTTTTTACTCTTTATGGTAGGTTATTACCAAAACACATTTAGAGAGCATTTTCTGCTAACTGGTGGGAAAGATCAATAAATCATCTAATTCAAAAGATACTGCTCCCCCCACCTCCCTTTTTACTAGAGATTATCAAGTATAAGTTGCGTGCTCAATTGTGGGAGATGATGTGGGAGACCTTCCTGTGCTAGCACAGGTTGGACTAGATAACTAACTGTCCAACACTCCAGTGGCACAGTGGATAGAATCCTGGACTTGAAGTTAGGAAGAAATTCAGATCTTGTCTCAAACAATAGATATGTGCTCCAGATTCTGTGATTCTTAATGTTCTTAAATTACATAAAGACTGTTTTCTTATATGAACTTGGATTTAGAATGAAAGGTTATCTTAGCAAGTAATTGATTCCATTGTTTCCCTCAGTTTTTGGATAAGGAAAGGGAGAACCAGAGAGGTTAAGTGATTTATCCAAGGTCCAAGGTTAAGTGATTTATCCCGAAAGTATGTATTTGAGGTAAGATTTGAACCTCTTTCCAAATGAGGTCAAAGCTTGATGCAGTACACCAAGCTGCCTTTCATCAAGAAACAAAATAAAACATGATAGTGAATAAATACAATAGCTATGTCAAATTGTTTAATTATAGATATCAAAAAGTTTTTATTAAATATATTTCTATTTGTTGCTCTTTGATAGACATTGTTGAAAGCAACAGTACAACTCTCTGTTCACTAATATTTTATATTCCATGATAATTGTGGTGATGAGAGAAGGCCGGTATAGAGAGAATGCTGTTTATGCAGTTATAAGCTGGTTTTGAATTATGCCTCTGATAAGCACTAACTGTGTGACTATATTTATGTCCCTTAACATCTCTGAGATTCAGTTTCCTCATATGTAAAATGGGAATAATAATATCTGTGGAATCCTCCTCACAATGGTTGTACCAAATAATCTATAACCCAGAAGTTGAAGTGCAGCTTTGTGCTTTAAAGCTTAATAGTTTTATTAGCTCAAAACTATACTATTATAAGCAGATTTGGCATGATAAAGAAAGGATAGACAAGTTTTAAAGTATTTTATATTAGTTATTGAATGGGAAGAGTGTGATGATAGAGGACTTGTGCCAGGTCAGAGTATATTTTGCAACATTTAGCTCCACAACATGGACTTTGGGAGAAAGAAGCTTTTGGTGAAGAAACTAGGATTCATGCATATCTGCCTCCATAAGCTAAGGAATCATGACAGTAACTTATGTATATATCATTAATTTAGCAGTATTTTTGGATCCAAAAGATTTTTCTTAAATAGAAATCTTTCCTAATCATATTTCCTTCACTTAGAAGCAAATGCCAAAGTGAGTGATTTTTGTGGTTAATGAGTCTCCACATTGCCATTATTGTTCAGTTGTTTCAGTCCTTTTCAACTCTTCGTGACCCCATTTGGGATTTTCTTGGCAAAGCTAATGCAGTGGTTTGTCATTTCCTTCTCCAACTCATTTTGCAGATAAGGAAACTGAGGTAAATAGGATTAAGTGACTTGCCCAGGGTCACACAGGCAGTAAGCATCTAAGATTAGATTTGAATTAAATAAAATCAGTCTTCCTGTTTCCAGACCAGGCCCCTCTATGCACAGTACCATTTAGCTACTCAGTTTCTACATTAGGAAAGAAAATAATAGAATTCATACTCCATACTTATTTATGCAAATGAAATTTGTTGATGAATATTCTTGATAGTATATTGAAGCATTGATTAACTGTGGATGGGAGATCTGAAACTTTTCAGTCTACGCCAGACTCCCTCATGGGGAAGAGACAATATCAGAGGTAGCTTTCCAATTTCATTTTTATTTTTTTTAAAGCTTCTATCTCTGATGTTTGTCAGCAAAAATCCCTCCAGTTTTCATCTTTTGCCAGTGGTTCTATAATAGTGATTGGTGGTGAAACAAAGCATTATATGCTAATTCTATTCCCAAAATCTATGCTTTGGGAACATTAAGCAATGTAATTGGTTGGTGAAAGAAGGTAGGTTGACTTATAAAATCTGTTCCTATAGAAATTGGGTTGCTCTTATGGTCTTGGCTAGAGTATGAGAAAAATTTCCAGAATTCAGGGTCCATTCCTTTACACTGGTGGTTTTTTATCTCATAAAGGAACTCATTGCAAAAAAAAAAAGAAAGTATTACTAAATTTACTCCTAGTTTGAATTTCTTCCTTTTTTGTTTGTTTTTTTTGCAAGGCAAATGGGGTTAAGTGACTTGCCCAAGGCCACACAGCTAGGTAATTATTAAGTGTCTGAGATCGGATTTCAACCCAGGTACTCCTGACTCCAGGGTCCATGCTTTATCCACTGTGCCACCTAGCCACCCCTCCACTGTGCCACCTAACTGCCCCCCCTAGTTTGAATTTCTGCTTAGGTTTTAACTATCCTGTGTCTGTCTTCACATGCTAAAAATGCTAGGGATGCAGAAAACAGATTAACATTCACATTGGATAATTTACACCATCTATTAGGCCCCTAAAATGTTACTAATCTGTTTATGCATGCATATATTCACAAAGGAAGGACAATACTTACAGAAAACCTAAATTGTAAAGCACATAAAATAGAGATTTAAGATTTGTAAAGTACTTTGAACATATCTTATTTTATGTTCAACAACTTTGGGAGGTAGACATTATTATCCCCGTTTTACAGATGAGGAAACTGAGGCAGGCTACAGTTAAATAACTTGTTCAGGGTCATCCTGCTGCAGGATGTGAACTTGGTTCTTTCTATTCCAGGTCCAACACTCAATCCATTGCACTACCTAGCTGGAATTTAATTCTGGGTACCCGTTAGGAATGAAATTATTAAAACATGGCCCATGGGGCAATTTCATTATTATCTGTTTTCACTTTCTAAAGATCCCTTGGAGATATACCATCTTTAACCCTTTAAGAGTTTTCTACATGGGAAAAATATTTTCTTTCCCCACAATATACAGTATTGAAGACCACTGGTAAACAAAGGGAAATTGATATTTAGTGGGGAAAGCTAACCTATATTACATAGTGCTAAAGGTATCCTTTAAATAATGTGCAGCCATCTTTTTTAAATGAAATATAATGCATCCTTGGTCCTCCCTGCACAAAGTTATATCAACAATTTTGTTTTAAAGAGGTGTATCCAGTGAAATGAAGGAATGTGAATGAATGAGTGAATGAATGAATGAATGAATGAATTATATAGCAATTGCTTTTCTGGTTGCTTGGTGAAAGCAGCTCAGTCATAAAAAGACCAACTTACCAATCCACTATCATGGCCCATGATGGTTTCCCACAGCGAGTCATCGGATAAGCCCTTCTTGTCCTGCATGTCTATGAGTTGACTGACACTGCGGTGCAGAGAAGCCTGGGAGTAGGCACGGCTGATCTGGCTTTGACTTGGGATGCGGAGGACAGACATGCTTCTGTTGCTTCGAATGCTCATGGGAGTCCCTGTCCTAGGGATCTTGGTATCAGCCAGTCCCTGAAGAAGAAAGTTTCTATTAGTGAAACCCTTAAAAAAGAAGTGTGCCAAGGATCATTTGTTGTTACATCTTGGAACCCTCTAAAAAAGCTTAGAAACTGTTTGTAATTCTACTTGTCACTTTGTTTCCTACGAGGAGGTTAGGGTAACAAGCTAATGGTCACATTAGCAACCTGATAAAAGTGTCATTAAGACCCCAGAACAGTCATTAAGGGAAGCTCCAGCTATTGTTCCCTACAGAGACAAAGGCTTGCTGCATTGCAGGTTTAACAAGGTGATCTCTTCATGCGTGTCACCGTTGCCAGTTCCCTCTCTGCTTGGAACACCCTTCTCCTTGGGCTGCTAAAGTCCTCGATGATGCCAAGGTTAACAAGGTTCTCCCTATGGCTGACTGCTGGCTGAGTTCTGCCCTTCCTTCAGTTGGTATGAGAGGGAAAAAAATTGACTTTCAGATTCTAGGACCTATGTGTAAAAGTGGTTTCTTGTTCCATTTCTCTTTACTCTGCCAGATCCAGTTTTACTTCTAAATAGGTAAGGTCTTTCTTAATTTAGGATTAGAATGTCTTGAAAATCCAACTATACACTATTTTTATAGGGCAAAATTCTTGTTTTGAATTCCTCTACAACTTGGCACTGCCTTCCCTTTCCAGTCTTCTTTTTTAAATTACTCTATGACTTTGCTCCTTCACCAAGCTAAATTTCTTATTGGCTTCTTCACCAGTTTCTCTCACAAGCACATACTCTGTGCCTTAGAATCTTTGTCTCTTTGTTTACACCAAGGTCTTTAGTTGGGAAGAATTGAGTTCAAATCCAGCCTTGGATATTTACTAGCTGTGTGACCCTGGGCATATCATTTAACATCTGCCTCAGTTTCCTCATCTGTAAAATGGGAATAAAAATAGTACCCACATTACAGGGTTGTTGTGAAAACCAAATGAACACCTGGCATGCTCCCTGTTGTTTAAAATATATGCTAATTTGTTTCCTTTCTACAATCCTTAGCCCATTATTATATCTTTTAAATTCCTACTCATCCTTTAAAACCCCCAGTCAAATTTCATTTCCTCCAGGAAAACCTTTCCTTATTACTTGGGTCACACTTGCTCTCTCACTTCCCACTATTCATTATATAGGCTTTATTTATTTATTTTGCAAGGTAATCAGGTTAAGTGACTTGCTGAAGGTCATGCAGCTAGGTAATTATTAAGTGTCTGGAATCAGATTTGAAATCAGGTCCTCCTGACTCCATGGCCAGTGTTCTATCCACTGCACCACTGAGCTGCTCCTGAATAGGCTTTATTTCAGAGTTTCTTAACACACTTATTATATATCACCTATTATAGTGATCTGTGCTGGTATATTATCTTCCTATTTTACAGCAATGTCCTTTAAAGTAGGGTCCCTGTTATTTTCTGAATCTCCCTTCTGTGCCTCGCTCAGGAGTCTGTACACAGTAGATGCTTTATACCTCAGCTGTGTGACATGACAAACCCCTTCCATTAGATGTCAGAGAGTTTTAGCTACTCTTCCCTGTACAATGAACATACCATGCAAGAGAATCATGCAAAACACACCATGATGATTGTGAGGACACAGCAAACCCATACCTCAAAATGCATGGTGTAGCTTTTGAGGGTGACATTGCTGGACACATCAGATATATCAGCTACCGAGTCAAACTGAGATTTAAAAATGTAGGGGGAAGTCAGTGTTAATCATCTGTTTAAAAAGCAGCATGATTATATACATTCCCCCCCCCCCCCAACCCAATTCACCTCCTGGACTTTAATATTTCCCTGAAATGAATCTAAAAATATCCATGTGGGTCACTGGGAAGGTTTTTTGTGATGAAAAACATGTGGTTCCCAGAGACTAATTGGTCAGTCACGAAGGTGAATTTCCCCTTGTATTATTTGTTCAGGATTTCAGAGAATGATCGTTCCAAATTCCAACCAGTAATTGTGCTCTGTGTAAAACCTGTACTTACAATTAGCTGCACCGTATGCTGTGTGACCTTGAAGCAGATAATAAAACATGAATGGCTTCCTCACTCTGGCACCTGGGAGCCTCTCTGCTCAAAAAAAGTGCTTAAGCAGGGAGAAGGCAGGTGCTCCAGAGGCAGCTAACCTGATCAGAGGGACTGGGTCACCTGGGAAAGGGAAACATGGGGACCTCATAAAGGACTGGAACAAAATACTGACATCAGGGATTTGGAGCTAGGGGAAGGCATGGAGAAGATCTTCATTTATTTGGGGAGGGGGGGTTAGAAGGAGCTTTTTTCTTATAAAAAATGCAGCAATTAGAGGAAATAGCATAGGGGAAAAGACAAGGCTTTAGAAAAATAGAAAGTCATAGACACTACAAGCTTGAGGAATGATCTTCCTCAAAACCAAAGGAAAATCAAATTGGCCACATCAGATTGGTAGACAGAGCATTCGTTTGCATTTCAGATCTCAGTCTTTGCCTCAGAAAAACCAGGATGGCACTGAGATGAACAGAAACTTAAATGTTAGCTTTTAAGGGGCAGTCTTAGTCTGTGGGTTTAGTGAGTCATTCATTAGGTTCTCATAGCCTTTGACAAGTCCTTCCAAGTCAGTAGCTGACTAGTTCTCATAGAAGCTTTTATTTTATTCTGTTTAAAGTGATTTTTAAAAGGGGTAGAATAGTTGAAAGTAGATTTTGTCAATTGTTGTGGTTATGTTATGTTATAGCCAAAATGGGAAGCTGCCACACTGATTTGTACCCCTATATCTTTGGACTTATCTTAAAGCAACCCCCCCCCATAAAGCTCAATGGATCCCTATATCTCTAGAGCAGGGGCAGGGAACCTCCAGATGCAGGTTGTATTGGTCTGGGGCTGCCAATGCAACCGCAGGTGGGACTCAAAATTCAATAAATCTGGGAACTTTTTAAGGGTGAATGAATTGTTTGACCAAATGTAGCCTGTGAATGATGTTATAAACATTCAAATGGCACTTGGCAGAAAAAGTTCCCCACTCTTACTCTAGGGTCATAAACTTTTTTTTTTTAATATAAAGCTTCGCTTATCTTTCCAGGTTGACTGTAGGTTATTTCCCCTTACATGCTCTCCATTCCAGACAAAGTGGGCATTCTCTCTCCCAACTTTGCATAAGCTGTTCCCCTATAACAAAATTCCTCCCTCAAGTCACTGCTATCTCAGGGAACTTCAAGCTCTTTTCACAGGGCTGTGATCCCTGACTTGCTATGAGAAACTGAGGTTTAGATGCCACACCTTAGATGAGACTTTTTTAGGATTTTTTTCAGTTTGTAGTACTCTCTCTCACACAGAAATAGATTTTTTTTATACTTATGTATATGTGTATTGTTTTTCTAGCTCTTTGTAGACAGAGACTTGCCCTCTGCTCAACCCTATGCCTTGTATTATCATACTTAATATGGAATTGAATTGACTCTCCTGGTAGAGTCTATCTCCTACTAACATTAGAAAATTGGGTGACTTCCCATCTATGGCTCCTGGGACATGGTCTATGCCACTTCTCCCACCTTAGCTTAAACTATTGTTCAACATATTGTCAGTTGGATGGAAATCTAAATTTAGGATTAATTCCCCACAAGCCATCCCAGTTGTGTCCTGGCTTGGTCCCAAAGGCACCCTTTCTTTTATCCTTTACTTGATCCCATTCTTTATTTTTGTGCAATCCAAAAATCTCACCAGGAGATTTTGACCTATCTTGTATGGAGATAGGCTTCTATGTCCCTTCTTGGTGACCATGTTCAAACCAGGTCATCTGTACTCAGACTGACTCTCCACAATTCTTTCCCTAAAACCAAGGGCTCTCAGGCATGAACTCTCATTCTGACTTGCCTGGGGCCAGGCCTTCATGTCACTTCTTCATAACCATTTCCAAATATACACTCTCCTCTTCTTTTTCAAATACCTTTAATGTATTTTCTTTTCCCAGTATAACATAAGTTTTTTGATGACAGGGACTATTTTGCTTATTTGTACTGTATCTGGCACATTTTATGTATACAAATATGCAAATGTTTGTATATATTTATGTATGATCTATCTTGATCTAGCTGTCAAGACTGTCTATTATCAGCCCTATTTCTGGAAGACTATCTTCTTAGCTGATAAACATTCAGTCATATCACCTGAAGACTATATTTCAAAATGTATGAAGCTAAAAATATAGATGATTTCTACCAATAGAGAACTGAGGGTATTTATAACATGTGCATTTATGTATTTATGCAATAGATATGTGGGTATGCTTTCTAGATTTTGAATTCCTATTTTATTTTGGCATCTATCCCTTTTAGTTTTAGAGAATTTTTCCTGTTTAGAGGTGTTGTTTTAAATGACTAAATTAAATGTGTGTTTAGCTTAGAAATAAGCAAAAGGAAATTGCAAAAGAAGCAAAAGGAGGGGAGCAGAGTCAAGATGGTGGAGTGAAGGCAGCAGTCCCCAGAAACTCCCCCCAAAACTCCAAAAGTCAACAAATTATGACTCTAGCCAAAACTTAGAGGGGCAGAAGCCACAGAAAGACTGAACTATACATTTTTCCAGTCTAAGATAACTTAGAAGTTCAACAGGAAAAGTATGATTCATCAGGACCATGGGCTGGGGAAAAAAGCCAGTCATGGCCACAGCACATTGCAGCCCCAACCCAGCCCAGCCCAGTCCAGCCCATCCCAGTCTAGGGATCATGGGGAAGAGCTTGAAGGGGTCATAAGAGAACTCTGCTACACTAGAATGAGTATGGAGTGAGGCGCACTGTCCATAGAACCTGCAGCAAGAATTGGGAGAAACCAGCCTTCACCTCTAGATAAAAGTAAAGGGGTAAAGGGGTCAAGAGGAGACTGTAGAAATCTCTCTGTTCTCTCTGGGGCAGAACTCTGCTGTTTGTCCACACTCAGATCCAGGTTGCAATTTGGTCTTCCATACTAAGATAGCAGGGAGCCTCCTCACAGCTCCAGGGCAGAGGGGAGTGCCTGTGATCATCTACATATCAAAGCACAGGCAAGAGAGCATAAGACCTTGGAGGAATAAAGGTCCCAGTGGAGTATGCCAACACCCCTCCCCCAAAGTAGGTATCCCAATAATATTCAAAAGATCAGGAAGCACCCCCAAATCAGGCATAGGCTGGAGAAATGAGTAAAAAAGAGGAACACCCATTGAGAAAAATCTTTGTCTATGATTCCAAGAATCATCCTCAATTTGATGATGAGGAAGTGCAAGCTCCTGCATCTAAAGACTCCATGAAAAATGGAAGGTGGGATCATGATATGACAGAGCTCAAAAAAGATTTTGAAAATCAAGTAAGGGAGATGGAAGAAAAATTGGGAAAATAAATGAGAGAGATACAGGAAAAACATGAAAAAGAGGTCAGCAACTTAGTCAAGGAGATCCAAAAAAATGCTTAAGAAAATAACATGTTAAAAACTAGAATAGGTCAAATGGATAAAACAGTTCAAAAAGTTAATGAGGAGAAGAATTCTTTAAAAAGCAGAATTGACCAGATGGAAAAGGAGATAAGAAAGCTCTCTGAGGAAGATAAATCCTTCAGATGTAGAATGGAGTTAAAGGAAGCTGATGACTTTATGAGAAGTCAAGACACAATGCTTCAAAACCGAAAGAATGAAAAATTAGAAGAAAATGTGAAACATCTCATTGAAAAAACAACTGATCTGGAAAACAGATTCAGGAAAGATAATTTAAAAATTATTGAGATACCTGAAAGCCATGATCAGGAAAAGAGTCTTGACCTCATTTTTAAAGAAATCCTATAGGAAAATTGTCCTAATATTCTAGAAGTAGAGGGCAAAATAGAAATTGGGAGAATCCACCAATCTCCCCTAGAAAGAGATACCAAAAAAACCCAACCCCCAGAAATATTATAGCCAAGTTCCAGAACTCCCAAGTAAAAGAGAAAATATTACAAGCAGCCAGAAGGACACAATTCAAATATTGTGGAGCTGCAGTTAGGATCATACAGGATTTAGCAGCAACTATGTTAAGGGCTTGTAGGTCTTGGAATGTAATATTCTAGAAGGCAAAAGAGCTTGGAATGCAACCAAGAATCAACTACCCAGCAAAACTGGGGTGGAAGATGGACTTTCCATGAACAAGGGGAATTTCAAATGCTTATGTTGAAATGACCAGAGCTGAACTCAAATACAGGACTCAGGTGAAGCATAGAGAGTGGAGGAGAAGGGTAAAATATGAGGGACTTAATGATGATGAACTAGATGTATTCCTGCATAGAAAAATGATGCTGATGATACTAATATGAAACTTCTCATTTGATATAGAGCACGTAGAAGGAGCTTTTATAGATGAAGGCAGGAGAGAGCTGAATTTGAAGATATAATATATTGTAAGGATGGAGTCAATGGCTAAAAGGGAAATGCACTGGGAGTAAGGGAAAGGAGAGGTGGAATAGGCTAAGATATTTTGTATGAAATATATATATTTTTACAATGAGTTTTTGCAATGATATGGAAGGGGGGAGGTGAGGAGGAATAAGGGAACCTTCATTCTCATCGGAAATGGCTCAGCATACACACTCAGTAGGGTATAGACAACTAGAGTAAAAAAGAGGGGGGGGAGATGGAAGGGGGGATGTGGGCGATAGAGGAGAGGGTAGATCATAGGAGAGAATAGGCAGATATAACACTTTTTTTTTTTACTTCTTGCAAGGTGCTGGGATTGGGTGGCCTGTCTGGAACCACAGGGCTGGGTGGTTGCTGGGTCTCAGAGATGGTATGTGGGCTAGGGACCTCTTGGTCCCAGGGCTGGTGATCAGTCCACTGTTCTCTCAGTCATCCTACAGCACATTTTAGAAGAGGGACAGAGTGAAAGGAGAGAGAAAATATAATATATGGTAGTGAGGAGGAATGGATGGAGGGAATTACAATCAGCAACAGCAACAGTGCAAAAATATGGAAGTAACTTTTATGATGAACTTATCATAAAGAATGTGATTCACCCAAGACAGAGGTGATGGTATCAGAACACAGAATGAAACAAATTTTTTTCTCTTTCCTTTACTTTATTTCTCATGAGGGTCTATATTTTTTGGGGGAGGGGCTACTATGTTTACTCTTAAACAAAAATATTTTAGTAATATATAAAAAAATCACTTGTACAAAAATATTCATAGCAGCTCTATTTGTGGTGGCAAAGAATCAGAAATTAATTTACATGTCCTTCAATTGGGGAATGGCTTAACAAAATGTGGTATATGTATGTGATATTCTATTGTTCTATTAGAAGCCAGGAGGGATGGGGAATTCAGAGAAGCCTGGAAAGATTTGCATGGATTGACAGTGAGTGAAATGAGCACAACCAAAGGAATATTGTGCACCCCAGCAGCAACATGGGGCTGATGATCAACCCTGTTGGACTTGCTCATTCCATTAATGCAACAATCAGGCACAATACTTTATTTTTCTTCCTTAAGGATATGATTTCTCTCTCATCACATTCAAATTAGATCAATGTATACCATAGAAACAATGTAAAGACTAACAGATTGCCTTCTGTGTGGGGTGGGGGGAATGAAGCAAGATTTGGGGAAAAATTGTCAAAATAAAATAAAATAAAAAAGAAGCAAAAGAAAATGAAAAAAGTTATATATGTAGATTATATCTAGATCCTTAATAAAGTCTTATATTTCATTTTATTTTATTTTAGATTTTTCAAGGTAATGGGGTTAAGTGGCTTGCCCAAGGCCACACAGCTAGGTAATTATTAAGTGTCTGAGGTCAGATTTGAACCCAGGTACTTCTGACTCCAAGGCCAGTGCTCTATCCACTGAGCCACCTAGCTACCCTTATACTTAATTTCTAAGGAAAATAAAGGTCTTTCACTGACAAACAGGAAAGACAAGGAGTGCATTGGGATCTAAGATGCTTAAAAAAAATCCATTATTTGGTAGATTCTCTACAGAGGGTCGGTGTCAAAATATGGATAAAAATGGCACAATATGGGACAGCATAGAGAATGTTCAACACAGGAGGAAAGCTAAGGCAATAAAATTATGTGTCTAAGAAAGTAGACATGTCCTTTCTAACATAAAGCACACAGAGGCCTCTGGATAGGATTTACAAAGCAAACAATGCTCACATGCTACAAACTTCCTGGTGTGGGGGAGGGGGAGCAAAACAACAATGTGTGTTATTCTGGTTATTAAAAATGACAGACCCAAAAAGAACACTGAATATGAAGTTCATTCTAAGATGACTCCCTACTTCCTTATTCACAAATTCAATTTGGATACTAGAAACAACCAAGGATAGGAGAAAATAAGTCTCATGTCACTGAAGTATTATGTGAAGGTGCATGCTTTGGAGTACATGTCTTTCTATGGAAGATTCCCCAGACTCTGATACTTTGAAGAATCTATGATTTCTTTTGTGTGGTTTCCACAGATAACTCCACCATACTTTTTTCTATGCAGTCCTTTGTCCTTGTTTTCCCACATATTCTTCATAAAGGTTCCTCCCTGTTTGGGTATAACTGAGGCAAGGTTTGTTATTGATAATTAAGCTTGATCAACTGATTAGATGACCTGAGGGACTATGACTATGCAATGTGAAATTATTCTTCCTTACTTACTTGTAAGCATTGGACAAATGACCTCTATTAAAAAAAAAACACCTCAAGCTACCATTCCCCCCCGCCCCCTTCCTGAATCTCTACATAGTCACCAATCATCATAGGCACTATTTGAGTTTCACTCTATGCTTTCCCACTCCCCCTTCCCCCCCCCCAAAAAAAGGAAAAAAATCCATTGATTTAAGGCAATTGATGCCAAATATTGCTCTGGCACTGGTTTCATTCAAGAAACCTGTATGATTTAGTCTGGGCCTTATCTTCCCACTGCTTACAGCATAAAAGAGGAGAGTTAGATATGTGAGAAGACTCAATGCATTGTTACTTATGTCTTTCTGTGTTTCCAGGACTTGAACCTGAGTCTTTTAACCTAGGATCCATTCCTTGATTTTACCCATTAATTCTTTGGTCTATTATTATAACTAAAGAATAACAATACCTGAAGCAGTCTCATATTGCTTCATATACTCAGGTGTGCCAACTGTGGGATAACCCTGAATCACACAAACATTTAATTTCATTATTCCCATATTTGGCTCCCATCTTGAGTCAAAGTATTTTAAACTATGTTCAAACAAATCCGTGAACATTTTAAAAGCCTCTGGCTCTCAAGTTTGCCTCCACTCTTCCTCCACCCTTAGTCATACCAGTTACATCCTTGGCAAAGGTCTATCTTTTGGACCCCTAATGAATGTAGTTATGGACATAATGCTCTCCTATGAAACCCCATGATCCAGGCCAGATGTATGATAGAAAAGTGTACAAGACCATATCTCAATGGTACATACCATATGGGTTTCCCCTGGGGGGTAGACACTCAGTGGAGACATCCTCTTCTGAAGTGGCACTAACGGAGGTCTCTCTCTGATATATGGCTCTTTGTGTATTTTTCTTTGTAGGATCAGAGACAGAAAGATAGCCAGGAGGATCAACCCCAGAGTTGCCATTAATATTATAAACCACAGCTCATTGTAGAACTCAGCATGCTTGCTCCCCGCTCCCATCTTCTCTCCAGGAGTTGTTAGTTCTGGGCCTACAAAACCCAGAGAAGGAAAAGGGAAAACATTATTTCAAAAGGCAATTTAGTGATCCATCGTCCTGTTATTCTATAGTAAATTAGAAAGAAGTTGAGAGCCGTTTGTCACATTGTGCTTATTTGCACTTATGCTCAAGGTGGTATAATGGTTCAATATGTTAGTGGGCTGTAATAAAAAGCTTACTGCACTCTAGAGACCACGCTTCCAGTCTTGGCATGGCTGTCGGGGCTGGAAATCACCACAGCATTGGCATGTCCCAG
Source organism: Macrotis lagotis (assembly GCF_037893015.1). Classification (NCBI taxonomy): domain Eukaryota; kingdom Metazoa; phylum Chordata; class Mammalia; order Peramelemorphia; family Peramelidae; genus Macrotis; species Macrotis lagotis. The sequence continues at coordinate 118,464,864 of NC_133659.1, forward strand.
GGAAAGGGAGGGAGGAGGGATGGAATTAAAAAGGGGGTTATCACAGTAACCTTGAGGATCGGCAGTTTCAGAGCACCGTGAGAGATGGAGAACTACCTCTCCCACAGCTGCCTCTTCCTTCTGGTTAAGAATCCTGCTGCAAGGACAGGTTAGGAGATGGGAGCACTGGAAATTCAGATGCACCCCACTTTATTCAACAAACAGTCTAGGAAGGCAGTATATAAGTTGGCTTATATAAAATTCATGTTATTTTTCTTCCCCCACCTTCACCCCTCTACTAAGGGTTATGCTGGTGGCAGTTCCTCCTACAGCTCAAGAAGACCAACTGTTAAATTTTCAAGGCAAACATTTATAACATGAAATTCAGCAAAACAGAGTTCAATTTATTGTTTTGTTCATTGTCAATACTTTAAAAAGTCTGATAATGCAGATTAAGTTTAAAAGCATATTGTGGAGTTTTTGAAAGCTGATTGTTAAATATTTACTGGTATACCACTCACTGCTCACTGTCTCCCATTATGAGACTGATAGTCTTTTCCAAATGCTTTAAATATATTATTTCATTTTCATCCTCTGAGAGTTTAGTACTAATATGATATGCATTTTACCCAGTGTCAATCACACAGTTAATAAGTGTTTGAGGAAGAATTTGAACCCAGGATTTCCAAATCCATGCCATCTAGCTGCATCATGGCCACTGTGGTTGTTTAGATGGTCCAATAACCAGAGCACTGTGTCTAGACCTGAGTTCCAATTTGACCTCAGATAGTTACTAGCTGTGTGATTCTGAGTAAGAGACTTAATCTGAGTCTGTGTTTCCTCAAGTATAAATTGAAGATCACAATGTCATCTTCCTCCAAGGACTGTTATGAGAATCAAATGAAATAATATTTGTAAAGCATTCAGCAAAGTAATTGCCTCATAGTAGGCATGCTTGTTCTCTCCCCTGGATTAGCAGTCAGGAATAACAGGTCTGAATCCATTTAATCTTTGGGCTAGTCTCAACCTCAGTGAGTTTCACTTTTTTCCCTTGTTAATTAGATATAAATGATGATCTCCAAAATACTTACCTTCCTAGGAGTAGGAGAAGCACTGGATTTTAGAGGTGTGAGGAGATTTTAGAGTCGAACTCAGATTTGAAAAGAAATTTCCTCTGGAACATTCCTGACAAGTGTTCATTCACCTTCTGCTTTAAACTCTCCAATAAATGGGGCCCATTCTACTTTGGAACAACTCTGTCAGGAAGGTTTTCATGGCATTATCAATTATTGCTAGATCTGCTCTCATTCAAAGCAACTCTCATTTCTCTTTCATATGAGAGTCATTCAAATACTGCACACTGTTAGGATTATGGGGCATAGTGGATGGAGTGCCAGACTTGGAGTCAGGAAGACCCATCCCAAATTCAAATCTGGCCTTAGACACTTACTAGCTGTGTGATGACCTGGGTAAGTCATTTTATCCTATTTGCCTCACTTTCCTCATCTATAAAATGAGTTAGAGATAGAAATGGCAAACCACTCCAGTATCTTTGCCAAGAAAACCCCAAAGGGGGTCTTGAAGAATTGGACATGATTGTACAATTATGGTCCTTGAGTTTTTTCTTCTTCATTCCCACTTCCTTCCAATGATCCTGATATGACATGAATTTAGGATCCTCCACAATTTGAGATTACCTCTTCAAGCTGCTTTCCAGCTTATATATGTTCTTAAACTGGAGTGTCTAAAACTGAACCCAAAATTTCAGAATCAGTCTGATAAGGGAAAGTAGAAACGGCTCTCACCCCTCATTTCTAGAAGGTTAGTCTGTCTTAAGGCAATCCATTTGAAAAAATCCTTTGGTAAACCACATACTCACCTCACCTCCATTTCTCCTAATACTTGTACCTTCCATTTGGGACAGCCTCTGGTTTACTGTTTGTTTTATCTCCTTTTTTCATAGTTGTTTACATATTGACTTCTCAGCTAGATTTTGAGGACAGGGACTGTTTTTGCCTTTCTTTGTATCTAAATCTAGTGTTAAGCCTCTCCTAAATTAACAAATGCTAATTAAATTGATGGTTTATGCCTTCAGACATCCAGTTTAATTCCCTTCAGGGCCACATTCAATAACCAAGATGGCCTGAATGGGAATGGGTTCAATATCAAGGATTGTCAACAACTGAATGGCAGCCTAATCCCTGCAGAATGGGCTAAAGTAGGGAAAGTCCTGGAGATGATTTTAAAATCCTTCTAGAAGTACTTCCTTAAACAATAGCCTTTCCATGTAGGAAAAGAGACTTAGAGATCTTTACCAAATTATTGAGAAAATTGTAGTTGCCAGGTGAGCTTTGTCTGAAACTCTAAGAAACTGAGCTATTCTTTGAAAGTAAATGCCCCTGGATCTACCATAACCATTGGAGACAGAAGCATAGAACAGCAACATGGTTTGGGTTAGGCACTAATGAACTGCAGACATTATATATGCTCAATATAGGAAGTTCTGTTGATGCTCCATTGGTCTTTCTAGCTCTCATCCTAGCCCCAGAATAAGCATTGGCATGGGATGGACACTGTTATTGTTCAGTTAGTCAAGTGACCCTCGGTAAAGATAATGGAGTAGTTTCCCATTTCCACCACTCTTTATGATCCTGTATGAGGTTTTCTTGGCAAAGATACTAGAATGGTTTGCTACTTCCTTCTCCAGTTAATTAAGGTGAGCAGAAGTTAAAGTGACTTGCCCAGGCTCACACAGTTAATAAGTGTCTGAGACCATATTTGAACTCTGTTCTTCCTATCTCCAGTCCCATCTCTCTTCCCACTGTACAATGTAGTTGCCTCAGCAGAGGATTCTAGGATCAGAGATTTAGAATCTGACTGAAATTTAGAAGTAATCTAGTTTAATCCTCTCATTTTGTTTGACAATAAGCCTCCTATCTTTCTTTCTATCTTTCTAATCTTTGTATTATTTACTCCTTCCTATTTACTTTATGATTAAACAAAACCTGCCTTCTTACTCGATAGCTCTCATACTGGAGTCAATCTCTACATTCCATGATCCTGGAATACTCATCTTCCTCACCTGTTTCTTGGCTTCTCTGTTTTCCTACCAAATTGCTCAAATGCCACTTTTGGCAGGAGGTCTTTCATAGTGCTTTCCCATTATGATTATCTTCTATGTTCTTGGTAGATGGATACATGTACACATCTTGTATGTTCTTAGTTGTTGTATGTATTTTTTTTCCATGTTGTCTCTGCTAGTACTTAGTACAGTGCTTGAGTTGGTATTTATTGAATGACTATTTTCATTAAAATGTGAGTTCTCTGAGGAAAGGAACAATGGTTTTTTTCCCCCTTTTTCTTCTCCTTGCTTAGCACTAAGTGCTTAGCATAGGGATAATAAATATTCAGTCATTAGACTGATAAAGAAATTGAAGCACAGAGAAGAGAAGTGATTTGTCTAAGGTCACACAGGTAGTGAACAGCAGACCCATGAAGCCCATAGGAGGACATTAAAAAATGTAGCACAATAAATTTTTTACCTTTAGAATGGGATGCCTTTAACTTGGAGAAGGAGAAATGCTTTGAAAACTTCTGAGGTTTGATGTGATGATGGATTAAAAATAAACCCTCTAGCTCCTTGAGATCATGCCTTATATTTATATATTAAGAAACATGTATTTATATAATTCCTACTACCTACTAGTCACTATTAGAGGCCCTGGGAATATAAGAACAAATAATGAATCAATTCCTACTCACAAGGAACTTACATTTTAATAGGGCAAACAATAATTATTTATATAAGTACTTGTAGTTATATAAGCATATAAATATGTACATATAAAGATAATGAATTCAAATAAAATGTAATTATTGATAGCTAACATATATAAAGTAATTTCAGTTTTGCACAGAACTTTATTTCTCTCTCTATATATCTATATATCATATAACATTATAAGATAATAAATGTAACCCTCTGAGATAGATCTTACTATCTCTATTTTACATATGAGATATCTGGGACTGATGGGGGAAAGCTGTTACATAATAAGGAAGTGATTGAAACAGTATTGAATTCGGTGTGAGAGAAAGGCCACTAGCAGTATGAAGCCTAGGATTACTAGTAGGGCTCCATATGTCTACCAATGGTCATGTGCTTTCTCAAATCAATAGATTCTATTAGTAGAACTATTATCTTGTGAAAGTCTGTGGGTTTTATTTTTTTAACAGGAGATCCTCATTCTTGAAGAGTTTAGGAACTTCTGCCTTCTAGCCTCTGGCATAGTTATAGGCACACTGTGGGTCTCAATAAATACTGCCAGATAGATTTGAACAGACTCACTGGATATGACCTCCTCTATGATTCTGGGCAGTGGTATTAGTGACCACTGCCTCATGGCTATGCTGGTGGAGGAAGGCTCATGGGAGTGGCAGTCATAGGCCTCAGGGAACCTCAAAGGGGAAAATATTCTTAGAAAAGTCAGAGAGAAATGAAGCCTTAAATTACTTTCTTGCCTAGAGACCTCCTCCTGGCAAGGGGCAGAGTCTGGGTAGGACAGTCTAAAAGCTATTACACAAATCTGAAATCTGAGAAAATGAGACTGGCAGTATATCTAACAATTCCTCCTCCTTGCCTACCCCATTGCCATTCTGAAAAACCTTCCTCTCTTGATTAGTGACTCCCTCTCCAGGTCCACCTTTTTAGAAAGGACTCTAGCCATGCTTCACCTTATTCAAGAAACTCTCCTATTCTGCCACATTGCCTCCTATGTGGACTCTTCTTTGATGCTTTCTAGATTCCCTCCATATGCTTTCTTCCCTTATTAGAATAAAAGATTTTGAGGTATCTCTTGTTACTTTTATTTCAATGAGCCAGAAAGCATTTGTTAAATGTTTACTGTTTGTCAGTAACCATATTACTCATAGTAGATTTAAATGACAGCAAAAAGATAGTTTGTGCTCTCAGAAAAGCAACCTACTTTGGAGGTAAAAGGGAAATGAAAAGAACGTAGGGAGTGGGGATGGTTTCCATTCCCTGGAATGGTTGTGAAGTTCAAAGAAACAAAGCTGGGAGAGTGATGAAGAGTAAGAGGAATGAATTTAGGTCCATATCCCCATTGCTTACAGCTGTGCATAGCAAACAGTAAATATTTAATAAATGCTTGCTTTAGCTGTAGGTCTATATCTTAGGATGGGACTCAGCCAATAGCTTGTGGTTCACTATTCCATTTCCTCCACAAAATCCCCACTTTTCAAGTCATGGGTCTGGTGCCCCTTTGCCCATGTTTGCAGCTCTGCGTTGGAGCTCTGATTTTTTAATTCATGCACTGACTTTGAATTCAAGAAAATAGTCACAATCAAGATCTTGCTATTTCAGCCCTTGTCTCCAGGTCTTACCACTATTCTGACCTTAAATATAAAAATTTTATCTTGTTCTGTAAGAAATCATGAGTGGATGAACTTTAGAAAAGCCTGGGAAAACTTGTGTGAACTGATGCTGAGTGACATGAGCAGAACCTGCAAAAAAAGTGTACATATAACAACAATGTTGTGTGATGATTAACTGTGATAGACCTATCTTTTCTCAACAGTACAATACAAAGACAATTCTAAAAAAAAATGGAATGGAAAATACCATCCACATCCAGAGAAAGAAATATGGAGTCTGAATGCAGGTAAAAGCACAGTATTTTTAATTTTTTAAACTTTGTTGTATGTTTTGCATTTTTCTCCCTTTTGTTCTGATTCTTCTTTCACAATATGACTAATATGGAAATGTTTAACATAGCTGTCCATGTAAAACAGATTACTCATTGTCAAGAGGAAGGAGGGAGGAAGGAAGGAAAGGACAAAGAAAAATGTAGAACTCAAAATCTTACAACAAATGAATATCTTTACATGTAACTGGAAAAAAAAATCACAGCCACCCAGCCACCCATACCTTCTCCCCCCTGCCCCCCAAATATGACACAGTCTTATCCCCACTAAAGTGTAATTTCCTTGTGAGCATGGACTATGTCCTATATTTCTTTATGTCTTTCAAGAATATTTTGCTCACAATAGGCTCAATACATATTTGATGATTGAGAGATAAATTTGTCAACACTGAACAGACATTATACTAAAGAGTATAAGTTCATATTTACCAAGTCCCATTGAAGTATCATACTGGATCAAAGGTGTCTTAACACTTCCTTCATCGGTAGTACAGGTCACCTGAAACAAGAAAGCTAAAGAAAAGGGAGAAGGAGAGAAAGCATCAGGACCTTTGGGTAATATTGAACATTATCTGGAAAGAGCAATTTTACAGAGAAACATGAAAAAGTCTGGACTCTTAATGACTCAGTGTTTGACTCCAAAGCCCTTCTTTGTATATATCCCAAGAAAAGATTTTGTGGAAATTAAGTCATACCTAAAGTGACCTTTTTTTCTTTAAGTGATGAGCGAAAGAAGGTAGAGGTACTTCAATGTCAGAAGAGAAACAATGACCATTTCACTGGTACAGTACCCTTCTAGGGGTGGACTTCCTCTATCATTGCAAATTGACAACTCCTCTGCAACTTGGAGTCTCAGAGAACTGGCTCCGGTCTTGAGAGGTTAGGCGGCTTTTCCAGGATCATCCAGCTAGTTTGTCAAAGGCATGATTAAACTCAAATCTTTTTCTCTCAGAAGTTAGATCTTTATCCATTATACTAGTATGTTTCTTTTCTGTTCTCTTTAGCATTATAAAAATAAAGATGCTTAAAATTTGTATGTGTAAATTTCATTACATAATATAGAATATTGATACAAACTACAGTGATGAATAAAGACAAGGTATGAAAGTCAGGAAAACCTGAGTTCAAATCCTCCCTCTAACGTGTATTAACCATTTAACCCTAGACATGACACTTAACTTCTATTGGCCTCAGTTTCCCCATTTATAGTTTGTGATAATAATATTACCTATTACTCAAAACAACTGAGAATCCAATGGGATAATATATGTAAAGTGCTTTGGAAAAATTAAAATGCTAATTATTATCATTTTTTGTCATTATCACTTCCATTTTAGAGCTTGAAAGTTCCATAGAATCATCAGTTCATCAATGTGAGATGTCTTTTAAAATATCTGAAGGGTTCTTTTGTGGGAGAAGGATTGGACTTATTTTACTTGGCCCTGGAGAGCCAAAGTAGAAGGAATGAGGAAACTAGTATTTATTAAGCACAAATACTTTACAGATGTCATCTCATTTGATCCTCACAGCACTGGGATACAGATACTAATTATTATTTCTACTTTATATTTGAGAAAATTGAAGGAAATAGGTTAAGTGCCCCCAGAGTAAGTTTTGGAGGCTAGGTGGACTGAGAAACTCATAAAGCCTAAGAAAGAGTTCTAGAAAAAATGAGAAGAAATGAAAACTCACTTCTATCTGCTGTCCTGGGCAGGTAGAGGAGGGTATCTAAGCCACTGTAGAGCCTCTGGCCTCCATCTGTCAACACATACTCCTTCAACTTGCCATTCAACAAAAAAGTGCCACTCCAGTTGATGTACACCACAGATATATTGCTGTCCACGGAAAATGGTGCTCTGTACTGAGGGGCTGCCAGGACAAAGTGACACTTTGAGATACCAGACACCCCACTATAAGATTTCTGAAAGCAGGAAAGTAAATGACTGACACTGGCAAAAGCACCTTCTGGTAGATCATGGTAAAGAATGGGCTTTAAGTTGAAGAGAAGCCCAGAGGGAGTGTGGAGAAAGTGCTTTCTAAGCAACTCTGCACCTGCTTCCCAAAATCGATGCAGAGTGGTGTTTTATGAAATAAAACCCATTAACATACAATGGTTCTTCTCAGCAACATAACCCTGGGAGCTCATATTTTGTTGCATTTTCCTTCTTTTAACAGGTAAAGTATCCTTAACACTATTAACTACAGTAGATAGCTATTTTTCATATCAGATCAATATTTATTGCAACGAAGCCCCAAGGACTAGATGAAGTTAATATATTTTTTTTCCCTCTCCAAACCAAAATGCTTAGAACAGTGAATTATGTCCTTTTGGTACCCATTCATTTTTAAAGCTTTTTCTTGAACCATTAGTTTGTTTTCAAAGATAGTTAAATAGCCTTGCAAACAGCAATTCCAGTATCATAACTCATTGCCCTGATTAATCAATCAATAGCATAGAACATTAGTATATAATCAAGCTCAGGTCTCCTAAATAATACGTCAGGGATAGGAGAGATTCTGTGAATGTTACATAAACACATGTACTTTCCTTTGTCCAGAAGCTTTGGTCTGACTTTCAATGAGTTTTCCAAATAATTCATGAGATAGGAGTGATGTAGGTATCAAGGAACCTGGAGAGATTTCAACTGGCCATCTTGTACCTAAGGGATAACAAGTCTTTTGGGAACTGCAAAAAAACCATCTGCAGTTGTAACTGCTTTTTAGGCAATGAAATACTGACCAGGTTAAAGAAACTTTTCTCTTTCTTCCCCTTCTCTTCTCCTTCCCTTCCCTTCCCCCTTCTTCCCTTCCTTTTCTTTGCCTTTTCCCCTTCATTTTCCTTCTTTCCTCTCCATTCATCTATTCTTTCAAAAATTGGTTCATCTATTGCTTTCACAGAAAATTCAATGCAATAAAAGATCTATTGTATACATGTTACATAAAAGAATAATCTGTTTCTCTGTTCTCTACAATAGATCATATCTACATAGGATTTTGTACTTAGTATTTTAAGAGCCTTATTCCATTTGATCCTTACGGCAATTTCGTGACCTTCTCTCTTATATTCCAGAAACCTCTTCACCCTAAGCTTACTCTAGCCCTATGGTTTATACATTGAAAATACCCTCATTCATTTGCAGCTTCTCCCTCTGATTTGGATTCTTCTTCCAAGGAATCTCCATTTCAGGAGGTACCTAAGAAAGACATTTCTCATTTCTCTTCAGACTACACTCTGGACTTTTTCTATCATGTGCTCTACCTAGTCTTCCTCTGATAGTCAAATTCCTTGAGGGAAGGGCCTGTTTTTCCTGTTCATATTTGTATTTCCCTCACTTACCACAGTGCCTGGAAACATGGTAAGATGAATAAATGCTTATTGATCGTTAGGGTGTTTTCAATATGTAATATGAAGGAGGCTGCTTGAAGTGTTGGAGACTTGCCTAAAGTCGCATAGCAAGTTTGTGGTGGTATCAGGGATTAGGCATGTTTAATGCCCTTTCTCCAGGACCACATTGTCTCTGAGAAAGCTGGCAAGATATCTGCATGAGAACATTGGGCATTGAGTATAAATACCATCCATATTATCACCAGAGTCCACACTGGAAGCCTCATCATGACCTGAAGGTGATGGTGGGTCTTTGAATCAGCAAGTACATATTAAGTGATTTCAAATATGGCAGATACTGTTCTAAGTACTGAAAATACAAAAAAAAAAGTCAAAACATAGTTCCTGCCTTTATTGAACTCACATTCTATTACCAGGTGTGGGGTTAACATGCAAATAATATAAAAAAATAGAGACTAAATGAATTGGAAATCTCAAAGGGAAGGTACTTGTATTAGGAAGGAATGGGAAAAGCCTCATTCAGAAGGTAGGATTTGAACCGAGTCTTTAAAAAAAAAGACAAGAAATAGAGTTGAAGAGGGAAAACGTTCCCAGAAAATATAGGCTTGGGAATTTCCTGCAAAGGTTTTACATTTGATCCCAGAAATAAAACATTATACAACGACCAACTTTGCAAGTTTCTGACTAGGTCACGGTCAAAAAGTGGGCAAACAGAAGATGATTTTTTTTGTCCAAGATAATTAAAGAAATCAAATTCTTTGGTGGGGAGGGGTTTGATTCTGTGATGGGAGGGAGAGTCAAGTCTTGATGTTTTGAAGTAGCAGAAGCCCCATCACAATCTTTTAAAACTTCTATCTTTTAACTGATTTTAATTTTTATCAATTTGGACCTTGAATGAAGGACCTTGTTGATTTTAATAAATATATTGTTATTCTAATATTTCCCAGTACCATACAAATGAGAGGCAGTGTTGTAAAGTGGGTAGAGCTTTAGAGTTGGCATCAAAAGGAACTTGATTTAATTGACAAAAACTGCCTATGAGTTCATGGATAATCCATGTGCAAGTTATTTAAGCTCTTGGGGCTTTCAACAACTTTCTAGGGATATGAGTTATGAAGAGTTGCCCTCTGCTCTAGTGGAGGGCAGTTCTAATACTATGGAAATCATAGAACTTGGACTTTCCAGCAACCTCTTCCCTATAAAATTCCTCCCAAACCAACAATTATTCAAACAAATAAGGGCATATATGCACATTCTGAAAACAAAAGATAGTATTATTAGTTGACTTAAAGATTTAGAGGCTCAGCCACAAGGGAAAAAAGAGCCAGAACAGGTCTGTCCCCAGAGTTCTCCTATGATGGAATTAGAGAAGAATGTATGGTCAACAATCAGACTCTTTGATTTATCTGACTTTTAAGGCCCTTCCCAACCTTGTTCCCAGCTACTTTTCCAATTTCATTTCCTGAACTCTCTGATTTAACCCTATATATATAAAATACTTCATCTATTTGTCTTTATATCATCTGAGCCACATTTTTGGAATCTATCCTTTTTAACTTCCTCCTCTCAGAATCCTTTGTTTCCCCCAATTCTTCTTGAAACCTTACCTTCTTTTGCCATACACTATTGCCCCACCAAAAAAAAAAGTTTTAGATTTTTCCTGCAAATGTATCATACATATTGGAAGAATATCAGCTACTTAGGAGCAAGGACCATTTAAATTTTGTCTTTAAATCCCCATACACAGTGACAGAACATAATGCCTGGCAATTTGTTGTTCAATTATCTAGTAGTAGTAGTAGTAGTAGTAGTAGTAGTAGTAGTCTTCATGACTGTGGACCATAGTATGCCAATACTATCCATGGGGTTTTCTTGGCAAAGATATTAAAATGGTTTGCCATTTCCTTCTTTAGAGGATTAAAGCAAACAGAGGTTAAGAACCTTGCCCAGGATTACATTGGCAGTAAATGTCTGAGGCCATATTTGAACTACAATATTTCTGACTCTAGGCCTGGTACTCTATGCATCGCCCCTCTATCTATCTCAATTGGCATAAAGTACATTCTTTTTTTAATTTTTAATTTTAATTTTTTCATAAAGTACATTCTTTTTTTTGTTTTTTTGTTTTTAGATTTTTCAAGGCAATGGGGCTAAGTGGCTTGCCCAAGGCCACACGACTAGGTAATTATTAAGTGTCTGAGACCGGATTTGAACCCAGGTACTCCTGACTCCAAGGCTGGTGCTTTATCCACTACGCCACCTAGCCACCCCTTATAAAGTACATTCTTAATAAATATTTGTTGATTTGGGATTATTCATGATAAATTTAACATCTTTCAGTGTAGCACTACTGGGGCTAGTCACAGAAGAAGGTGATTATGTTGATAAGCATCTCATCTTGTGTCTTTCATGTGTGTGTGCATATAGAGAGACAGAGAAAGAGACATAGAGACACAGAAAGATAGAGAGAAAGATGGAGAGAGAGAGAGAGAGAGAGAGAGAGAGAGAGAGAGAGAGAGAGAGAGAGAATGTCAAGTCAGTGTAAACTTATTTATTTACGGTGTTGTCCATATTACTTCCCTATAACCCTGATGTATGGGTCTTTAACATAGGGTCCAAAGGGGTCCATAACATTAAGAAGTCAAGAACTACTGCTCTAGTGTGATTAATTCAGAGTTGACTGAAACAGGAATAGAATAAGAAATTCACATAATATAGCATTATGTCATCAGTCAGGTGGTCAAAGAAAATGAACAAATAGATTTTTAAAAAAAGTCATACAATCTCTCAATCACCATCATCTCTCAGTATGAAAGAAAGGTAATTAAAACACCTCTGAACTTGTTTTATACCAACAAGCTGGCAAATGCTAAAAGATAACAATACTTTAGTGAAATTTTTATGCAAAGTCAGGCATACTTATTCAATGCCTACTAGAACTGTAAATTAGTGCAAAAGTTGTAGAAATAATTAGGAATTATTCAAGAACCATTACTATGCCATTCATATCCTTTGACCAAAAAGGGTTAGAGTAAGAAAAAATTCATGTGTACAAAAACATGTCCATAGAAGTAATATTTATGACCACAAAAATGAATCAGCTATGTGCCCAGTGAGTGAGAATGGCAAGTTATAAAATTTGAATATAATGGAATAGCTGTACAGTGTTAAGAATGACAAATATTAATAAGTGAGAGAAATGTGTGGAGATGATATAAAATGAAATTCAGAGCAGAACCACAGGAAAGATATGAAATCATTGCAACATGCATTGTTGTATATTCAATGGAGTCAATATGGAGAGGCAACAAAACTGTGGCTAAGCATATTGTTCATGTTGATAACCAAATGATCAAAGTTAAAGAATGAACCCTTACTTCCTACTAATAAATGACAATTTAATTTTTCTTTGGGGGAATGTACTTTGTAAAAGGGTCTATTTGGATATTAGGAAGTATTCTTTGCAAAAAACCATTATGTCAATGATTTTTTTAAAAAAGAAAAAATGTTATTAGTCAAAGTTTGATTATTTAGTCTGTGGATGCAATAGTTAGATTATTGAGGTGCCTTCCTCTCTCCTTACCCCACTTGTAGAGGAAGGGATCCAAAAATGGATACAGAATGGGGAGAAAAGCTTAGATTTATATACTCTTCTCATTATATAGAAAGCAAATTATATTTGAGGTTGTTGTGTCAAAAAAAGTAACCATGAGGAACTTTGGATTTGATTCTTATTCTTACTACTTACTAGCTACATGGCCTTAGGCAAGTTATTGAAGCATTTTTTATCTCAGTTTTCTCAATTGAAAAATAAGAAAATAAATTAATCTTCCTTTGACATCACTCCCATCTCTAAGAGTCTGTGAATTTGTTATTCTATGAAATCTGCTGTTATGAGTTGAAGCTGAGGATAGCTGAAAAGGTCATGAAGAGGGAAAGTGAGGGTGATGAGCAGGTTGTAAAATCACAAATACAGAATTATGCAGAGGTGGTATAAAAGATGATGCCAGCCCAGAAATATCTGACAGGAGACACAAAGATATCACGTAATGAGTCCAAGGGACAACTGATGGAAATTCTGTATTCCACTGATATCCATGCAATATCAAAAGAGAACATGACAATAGTACTGATTGGGTAGATCCCTTATTGTGGATTTGTGTAAGGTTATGGATGAGGCAACTGGGCAGGCATAGAAGGACTGTAATCTGTGGATGGAATACCTTAATCGAGAACATAGATTCTTTGGAGTACTTAGAGGATGAAAGTGAATGAAATGTTTGCTGGGGAATGGGGAGGGAAGATTTAAAAATATAGAGATTAACCAGAATTCTGAAAACTTATTCTACTTCAGACTTCTGGTTAATTTTTAAGGAAAAGATAACCAATAAATCAAATAATTACTTTAATAATTTGATTATGATGTATAATGTATTATTATTTGAAGAAAGATCCAGTTTTTTTGTTTTAAGAAATATAGAATTCTCTCAACATTCCTAAGTAAATTTAAATTTAATTCACTTCAATTTTTACAAGTTAGTTCCATAAACTATTTTTTGGTGAGGGGGGGGGGCGAGAGGAAGGGAGAAGACGATAAAATAAAACCATGGTGTATTGCCCCTAACAAAATCCTAGGAATCAGTGCTCTTGGCATTACAGGTGTCAGTACTGAAATTGTTGACTGCACCTGTACCCCACTGTCAATTTAAGATGCTGTGTAACAGCAATGTTTCTGAAAAGTCAAACATAATATTAATTATTTATGCATGACTAATGTGATGTTAATGACAGCATGAGTCTTATTTAAAACAAATGATTAGCTATGGCAATGATAATAATAATAATAATAATAATATAATAATAATAATAATAAAATTTACATATTGATGTACAGTTTCTAAAATATACCTCACAGCAATACTGAGGGGTAGAGCTATTAATACTATTATTCCATTTAACAGAAAAGGGAGATGAACCAGGTAAAGGAGAAGTGACTTGCTCAAGGTCACAAAACTAGAAAGAGTTTGAGACTAGATGTGAACTCAGTTCATGAATTCAGGTCTGGCACTACGCCAAGAGACATATAAATAGAATTCCATTTCGTAAATCAGCTAAGTTTTCATCATTTTATAGACAATAGCCAAGATTTTTCTTTAATTATCTATGCTATAGCTAATCATTGTATACTTGAAAATTAATTGGAGATACTGAATATTAGCAATAGGAGAAAGTAAAGCTAGGAAAATGTTGATGCAGGGTTATCAGAGGGGAATGATTGGGCATTGGAAAGGCTGACCAGCAGGGGGACCTTGCCCCTTAGCTTTTTACTTCCTCTCCTACTTCAGCTTGGGCCCAAGCATCCTATCAAGGTTGCTTGACTGCTCAAATGGCTTGCATGAGGCAGGAGTCACCAATGAGATTCTATTTGATGACCTGGTGGTTCAACAATCTGTTTGCCATCTGCTCAGATGCCACTTTCTATGGTTCTCCCCTCTTCTTTACCTCCATGACTTAAAGATCCCTGGGCACTTCCAGTTAACCTGATTATTTGTCCTGAGATGCTCTCAACTTTTTGTCAATCAACCCTAAGGACTTCTGGGTTTTCTCATTCTCTCTGCTGCTCAAACTTCTTTTATGTGTTGTCATCCCCAATTAGACTGTGAACTTTTTGAGAGTGGAAGATGTCTACCTTTTCCATTTGTATCCCAAGCAGTTAGCACACTCTGGCACATAATAAATGCTTTTCATTCATTCATTCATTCATTCATTCATTCATTCATTCATTCATTCACTTCCTATATTCTTTTTCTTTTTTTTTCTTTTTTTTTAAATTTATTTTTATTAAAGATATTATTTGAGTTCCTACATTCTTTTTCAGTGGTGAAGTTGATCCATTCTGAAGCAGTACTTCCCACCATGTTGTATGCCACTACTCTCAGCTTATAGTTGGTATAGGGCTGTAGATCCCCAATGCTGGCATTTTGACTTTGTCCAGTGTACTTGATTTCTGTTGGTCCAGGAGTACAGGGAATTTCTGTAGGCAGGGGACATGGGATGTAGAGTTCCAGCTCATAACTAGAATGAAGAATGAAGATGACATTGAGCCTCTTATAATGAACCTAACTTTAAATCCCCTAAAAAAATAAAATTTTTATTTAAAGACATTTTATTCTGATTCAAGCACAAGGTCTTTGAGAAATCACTTAGTAGTAACTTGTCTATTAAAACATGTTTATCCTAAGCAATGAAAGCTGGAGGCAAACTTTGATTGTATTCAATAATAAAAGAAATAAAAGAATAAAAGAAAACACTGTCTTTCAAAAACCTCCAGTAGGGGGAAACACTAATTGAGGATTTGAATTCAGGTCTTCCTTGCACCAAGCCCAGTCCAATCTACCCTGTCATGATGCCATAAAGAAAAGACTATAGCTCTGGGGATTCCCAGGCAGAATTCCATCCAAATATGAACCAGGAATGACCTTACTTTGATTCCAAGATCAGTTAAGATTGGATTTGTTCAAAGTAGTATGAATCTAGACTTGGTTCCTCTCCTCTTTTCCCCTTCCCCTCCTTTCCATCTCTATTCCTCTTCTATTTCTATTCATTCCCTTCCCCATTTTCTTTTGTTTTCACCAGGAAAGAATTGAATGGAAAATCCAAAAATATTCAAAAATTATTTTTAAAACAGTAAAGAATTGATTGGGAAAGTTGATCATAGTGTACTCTTTTGTATCATGGATATGTTAATTTCTAAATCTTTTTTTAAGCTTTGCTATTTGTGGGGTGCACCAAAAGGAGCATACAGAAGACTTGAAAAGTAAATGAATCATTTCATACCAATCAAGGAATACAGGATACTTTCAAGTGCACAGGTTTTTGAGAAAAATCATCTGAACAGTGTTTGATAACAAGTTTAACTAAAATCTCAGAGGAAGACTGGCTGTGGCAATGACCCAAGGAATAACTTTCAGAGAAGTATGGTGGATTAGAAAGATATATGTTAAATAAGATTTATAAATGATATAAAGCACTGTCTAAATGAATAATATTTTAGAATCAGTGAGAAAGGTAAAGAACTGTATCTAAATGACTTCTTTAAAGGAGTGATATGGAGAGATTAATTTTCAAATATTATTTAGTAATAATATGTTCAGTCATTTTAATAAAGAAAATATTTTTATAAATTAGATTTCTATGAACTGGTGCAAAGTAAAGGAAGCAGAAACAGGAATGTGATATACACAATGATTACAATATTAAGGAAACAAATAACTACAATAAACTGACTGAAACTGAAAAAAAACATGAAATTATAATAACCCAGCTTAGACCCAAAGAAGAGATATGATGAGGCTTCTCTGCCTGATCTTTGTAGAAGTGGGAGGATCTTTGGGTGTGGAACATTAAACATAAATTAGATTGTTTTAATATTATGGTTAACTTTTCAGAATGTTTTTATTCTTCTTTTTTCCTCCTTTATGAGAAAAAATAACCCTCTGGGAAGAGTGTAAAATCAGGGGAATGGGAAATATAGTTGATATTAAAAATAAAAATAAAAAGTAACAATAAAATTTAATTTTTAAAAAGTGTGTAGGAAATCAGGCCAATTTATATTTCAATTCACCATACTACTATAACATGTCTATGACTGATATACCAGTCTCAACAAATAGTATAAAAATCATGTAAGATAATAAATAAATGAACTTCACAAATCTTCAGGTGCTATAAAAATATAAATAAATTTATTCTTCATTACCTCAATGGAATTATGATCTGATCAATCTCTATTTTCTTGACAGTGAGACAGATCATAATAGCCCTTTCGTTCTGTGCAAATTCAGGTCTTGCCAGACAACAAAAAAGAAGAAAGATGGAAAAGATCTGTAAATTTCTTTTTAGGTTTTTGCAAGGCAAATGGGGTTAAGTGACTTGCCCAAGGCCACAAAGCTAGGTAATTATTAAGTGTCTGAGGCCAGATTTGAATTCAGGTACTCCTGAGGGCCAGTGCTCTATCCACTGCATCACCTAGTCACCTCTGTAAATATTTTTAAATAAACTAACCACCTTCACTCCAAAAAAGTGAAATCACAACACATGGATTCAAAAATCACAGATTGAAAGGTGATTGGGACAGAAATGGCACTAAAGAGAACAGAGATGATAAGTGAAGTTGAATTAGATCAATTCAGGTCAGTTTTGAGGAGATTCATGCTAGTGATAGAAGGCATTGTAGAATTGAATCACATTCATTGTGAAGAAGATAAAATCTCTGGGGAAAAGTTCTCACTGATAAATGAAAAAAAAAGATGACTGAGAAAATATCAGAAGTGACTCCTATATTCCTACTTTTCCATAAATGATGAAATTTTTATGAGAATCATATACATAAAAACATTGAAGATATACTCAATGAAGAGAACAGAAGACTTTTGCAGGTGACTTTTCATAACAGATCACAATGTACTCTATGTCAAAATTGATTGAAAGATGTGGTTGAAGAAAATTCCCAACGTGCTGATCAGAGATGAACAATATATATATATATATATACATATATATATATATATATGTATATATATATATGTATATATATATATATACATATATATATATGTACAAACAGCAGAATATCACCTTAAAGCCTCTTTTCCTACAAAGACCTTCTATGTATACATAAAAATTAAATAATATTTCTTGGAATATATGAGAAAGGAGACAAACTTGTTAGAGGATGTTCTGATCACTAGTATAAGGTAGGGAATACAAAAGAGAAATGTATGATTATCAAAAACATTGACTACTGTGATAAAAGAGATCTAGTGCAGATTCCTCCTGCTTAATGATAGTGATTTTGCTGCCATAAAGAACTAGTTCTAGAGTCAAAAAGACTGAGTTCAAATTCCACCTCAGATACTTACCAGGTATGGAATCCTGGAAAAGTCACTAAATTCTGCCTCAGTTTCCTCAACTGTTAAATGGGGATCATAGTAACACCTACTTTTTTTCAGAGTTCTTATGAAGATTAAAATAGGATTTTGGTGAAACACTTAATCCAATGCCTAATAGAAATGATATAGACATTATATAATACTTATTTCCTTTTTTCCTTCTCTGGAACATTGTTTCATAATTAACCAAAAGAATCAGGCCTAAGCATCAACACAGGAAAAAACTAAGAGGATGAAGTATACTTATTGTTGAGACTTTGACATGTAATTAGAAGGATGACATATAATTGGATCAATAATTAAATAGGAGGAAAAGAGACCTGCGTTGTCAAAGGAAATTGAAAAAATTCTGCACTTCTCTATGAAACACTGTTTTTAATATCAAAGTCCTATTGCTATTCAGTTTATTCAGTTTGATTAAGAGTCACAGAACAGAATAATATGAGAAGAATTAGAATGAAATGTCACTCAGAGAGATATATGATGACTGTGAGCGCATTTCCACACTCTGAAGAAGAGCTGGAGTAAAAGGTGTCATCAAATAAATACATTTCCTTTCCTTTTTTTTTGCAAGGCAATGGGTTTAAGTGACTTGTCCAAGGTCACACAGCTAAGTAAGTATTAAGTGTCTGAGGCTAGATTTGAACTCAGGTCCTCCTGACTGCAGGGCTGATGCTCTATCCTTTGTATAATCTAGCTGCCCTGAAATAAATGCATTTTCAAAGAAAAAGATGGGCAGGTTATTTGGTCAGCAATGGGTAACCAATAGAAGGTCTATAGGTCTATTGACTGACTCTTGATGGCATGAGAATGTGTAAGAGCTCCCTAGCATGTTTAGTGGACACATTGAGATGAATTTATCAGAAGACAAGTGCAAAAACTCTACAGAATAAACAGGCATGTGGTTGCTGGAGGAGGCTACCATATCAATAAGATCACAGATCTATTTGACTATAATAATCATCATTGTAGGTTTTTGTCCTTTTATGTGGTTAAAAACCTCTTTAATATTGAATCTGCTGGGAGACAATAGTAACTTTGTCTATAAAAGGAAGAAAAATCATTACAGGTTAAGGATCTAGTAGGGAGATTCTACTTCTAAAGTAATTAACCTAGGAAAAAGTCCATCTTCTCTACAGAGAGAATCTTTATTTCCCTATCAATCTGTATGCAAGAGAGAGCATTGTTTCCTTCTCTAAGCTTTTTCTTTTTGCCAAAAGGGTTTGTTGTTTAAACCTGTGATCTATTCATAGAGGGGAATATGGCTTAATGAACTGTAAAATAAAGAAATTGAACTGGATGATTTCCAAAGTCTCTTCTTTCTTCTTTCTGACATCTGAACTGTTTTACTTTTCAATAGGAGCAAAATGTCATTGAGCTTTCATTTTTTTTTCATGACAATACAATGCCAATACAAAGATATTGGTTGATTCTAGACTGTTTTGACTGAACTAAACAATTTTGTCAAAGATTTAGCTTTTCTTCCACTTGTCAGATTGGATCAGGAGATATGTGACTTAACTCTCAAAAGTTATTTAATTTTAAGCTTCGATTATTGAAGAAATGATGTCAGAGATAAATGACATTATGCTCTTTGTGTACATAAATCAGAATTTTCTGCAGACATTAATTACCTATACTACATTACGTGCCTTCATCAGTATGTTTCAAAAGTTTATGCAAAATAAAATTAGGGACATCTATGCTCATGTAGTTGAAATAAAGTATCTTTAAGACATTTAATTTCATGTTAGTTATTGTGTTACATGAAAACATTACTATCTTTCTTATTTAGAGATGGTTTTGTTGAACTTTCGATCAGTTGAAATGTTTATATTTCAGAAATTCCAAAGGGATTCATTTTGTTCAACTTTATCAGTGGATTGGGTCAACCACTTTTTTCTAAGTTTGCATCATTCCAATCTATGAATAAAAGTTTCCTTGAGGTAACTGGCTGTGTGTAAGTTAGTAACATATATGTCTCTTATCTTGTTATTTTGCTTTCGGGTTCAAAGGTTAAGTATTTCATGTCTATTTTGCATATATATTGATTATACCTAATATACTCATGTTAGGATTTCTCTTCTGCATTTTGTGTTCCCAGAATCTAGTCTACTGCTGAGGCATAATGATGATCACTGCTAAATTAACTAATTAATAATGATCTCTGCTAAACTGACTTATGTACCTTTCAACAACGCCATTGGGAGATAATGGAGGATTCCACTGGAAGTAGGCAGTCCTAGAAGTCAAAGTCTTGATCTGGGGAGGGGGCTGTTGGGAAGGTGGAGCAGGGTGAGTAGTCAGTTGAGCCACTGGTCCCTTGCTGCAACAATTGAAGCAGGTACAGGCTTCTACCCCAATGGAATATGTAGTGAAAGGCTCCAGGTCATGGATTGTCTGCTGGGTGGTCATACCTTCAGACAACTATAAGAAGTCATGAGAAAAAAAAAATCCAAAAATCAACACATATCAACATAATTAATATGTATACAAGGTCACAAAATGGTGCAAAAATGCAAAATTTAGATGACTCAGACATTGCTTTTAAGGAACTTAATAACTTGGTGTGTAGTGTAGATAAGAACTCTGGACTCACATAATAAAATTTATATCTAAATCCTACCTTAGATACTAACTGTGTGACTCTAGGCAAATTACAACCTTTGTCTGACTTAGTTTTCTCATCTATAAAATGTGAATAATGATTGTACCAACCTTTTAGTGTTGTTTTAAGAATAAAATGAGTTAATATTTTAAAAAGCAACTTGCAAACTTTAAAATTCGATAAAAATGTTAGTTACTATTATAATTTCTTTTGTTATTATGTTAGATCAAAATAGCACTATTTTCTGCTTATAAGCATAGAATTTAGAATGGGAAGAAATCACTTAGTCAAACCTCCTCATTTTACAGAGAAAATAGGCAAAGAGAAATTGATTGCCTAAAGTCACAACAATAGCAGGTATCTGAAATTATATTTGAACTAAATCAAGTACACCACTGTGGCAGGCTGCTGTTTGAGAAAGAGAGGAACATTACGTAAAGCACTACATAAATATAAGAGTTTATTACTATGTGATTTTGAGGAATTCACGTCCCATATCAGGAACATCATCTGTAAAGCACAGGGATTTAAATTGGATGATTCCCACTCTTTCATTTTATTATTTCTACAGTGAGAGTTTTAATCGCTAAAGTGAAATTTTAAGGGATGTTGGGTTGTTCTTTTCTCAAGGGATTTGATTAATGTGTATTCATATGCATAAGGATAAATTTAGTATAAATGCAAGACTGTAGTAAAAACACACATTCCTAGAAGGGACTTCCAAAATTCACCTAATTTTGTTACAATGGAACTTCCAAGGAGTTTGTTTCATCTATTTCTTATAGTTGCCTAGTTCCATAGGCCTATCTTTGAATTGCCTAGAAGGGGTAGCTGAGAAGGTGATTCATGGAAATGGGGTTGGGACATAATTATTGGTTGCAAAGTATATTTCCTTAGAGCAGCTCTACTACCTTACAAGCTGTCAATTGGTATCCATCTAGGAGCCCCTTTTCTATGGATGCTTGGACCTCTTATCTAGCTGACTTATATCCGGGTGTTGGTTGAAGGACAACCAAGATATCTTTTTTTCACAGTTTCTCTTCTTGTCATGCTGCAAACTCCTCTTTTTTATTGGAGCTTCTGCCATGTAATGAAATAAGCTAATGTATCTTTTTCTCTTTCTCTGTTTCTGGTGGGGGTTGTTACTAAATGAGAAGGGATATGAAGAAATCTTAGGTACATTGTCTAAGGTAGATATATGTAAAGCAAATGGTTTGAGTCAACCATAAATTGAATGATCATTCCCTTGAACAGTCAGGACTTAATTATCTGAAGTAGAATGTTGTAGTGGAATAAACTTGGTCTAAATAGCTCCTAATAATTGCTTTAATTTCATCTCCATTGGTTATTCATTCACCCTTTTCACTTTTTTGATACTGGTAATTTGATTTTCTTTCTTTTTAAAAATCAAATTAACCAATAACCCCATAAAATCAGTTCAGAGTTTTATTTATTATTTTCACTTTTCAATTTCAATTTTATCAATTTCTCTTTTTATTTCTAGGATTTCTATTTTGATGTTTAGTTGAGGAATTTCAATTTGTTGTTTTTCTAGATTTAGTTTTTTTAGCTGCATGTTCAATTCATTGATCTGTTTTTTCTTTTATTGATATGAACATTTCCTTTTTCTTTTATTGATATGAACATTTAAAGAGAGAAATATTCCTGTAGGTATTGCTTTGGTTTTGAATATCATAGTGGAAAGAAGGTCTGGTCAGAGTTCTAGGAGTTCTATATATGAATCCTGCTCCTATCACTTAGTAAGCTAGAAAATCTTATGGTATTCTCGAGAGGAAAAAAAGAAACAGAATCAGGAGTTTTGGAAGTCAATAATTCTTCAATTTGCTATCTGTTTGACTTTAGGCAAGTCACCCAACTCTTCTGAGCTTTGACTTCCACCTTTGAAAAATTAGATCAAAGTTGAATATCACAGTATTTCTAAATATAAGTCCTGAGAGGCCATGCCTAGTAATAAGTGGTGTTAGACTTGGAATGAGGAAATTGTGAGTTCAAATCTTGCCCCAAATATTGGCTAATCATATGATCTGGGGCAAGTTTTTTGGCCTCAGGGAAAAAAAAAACCTTCCTGAGTCTTACTTTCCTCATTTGTAACGTAAGTGATGACCGATCACTAGATGGGTGATTAAATCCCTTCCAACCTTAAATCTGTAAGCCTATGATCCCAAATCACTTCACATTTTTGAATTTAAATTATTGAGGTTAAAATACTAGACTCTGAGAAGCAGAACACTATATTTTTCATAGTTTTGCTAGCAATTTGCAGTTTTCTATTACTTGACTTACTTTTTTCAGGCTTTGAGCAGATTTAGAAACAGTAACATATATATATATATATATTATTAATATTGTCTTTACCTTATCTCATCTTAATGATTCACATTTTCTTTATACTTCTGAACAACTAATTTGGCTTGGGAAGTTACTTTTGTCTTTCTAGACAAAAAAATTTAGTTAAATAAAGAAGTCAGTCTTGCTTAACCATGCAGAAGGTAGTTGAAAATAAGAGGAAAGAAAGGAAAGGAAAAGAAAAAGAAGGAGAAAGGAAAGGAGAGGAGAAGAGAGGGGGAGAAGAAAAGTGGACAGGAGAGGAGAGGAAAGGAAAAAAGGAAAAAGGAAAGGAGAGAGAAAAGGAAAGGGAAGGGAAGGGAAGGAAAGGAAAAAAGGAAAAAAGAAAGGAAAGGAAAGGAAAAAGGAAGGGAAAGGGAAAGGGAAGAAAGAAAGCAGAAGGAAAGAAAAAAGGAAAGAAAGGAGAGAGGAAAAGAGGGAGGAAAAGAAGGAGAGAAGAAAAAAGGTCTTTGGGGAAGAATATGCTATAAACTAACATACAGGGAAAACAGTAACACAAGATAGTCACGTTCCACTTGTCCAGAAAAAAAACAACCCATGATATTGGTGAAACAAAACTACAGGTGGCTTGTGAGTTCTATAACAAAGGGTTTATAAATATTGCAAATAGTGGGATCTAGTTATAATTTATTAAAAATGATACTGGGGCAGCAAAGTGGTGCAGTGGATAAAGATCCAGCCCTGGAGTCAGGAGGACCTGAGTTCAAAACTGCCCTCAGACACTTGATAATTATGTAGCTGTGTGACTTTGGGCAAGTCACTTAACCCCACTGCCATGCAAAAATCCCCCCTCCAAAAATAAAAAAAAAATGATACTGTTAAAGATGTGTTGGCCAGGACAACTTTATGTGGGCTCTCCCTATACAGTATCTTCTAGGAGAGGATTCAGATACTCACCACCATTTCTGCCCCTCTGGTGTGGTTAGAGAACAGTCTGTAAAGACTCACAAGACCATTGGGCTTCAGGGGAGGGCTAATGTTGACCACAGCTTGAGTAGAGAAGACAGCATGAAATTTTGGAGCTTGGAGGCCTTCTGGTGGAGCTGGTCCTGTTTTGCACCATGCCCATCTACTGGGTGTCTTTCCTGCTGAATTTCCAGACCAGACCTCCAAAGAAAAAATTAGGCAATCATAAGTAAATCATCTTTAAATGAAAATAAAGTGAGAATAGCATAAACTTTGGGATTACTACATCATGTAATTATAATCCAGCAGTATAATAGACAAGTTATGGGTTCAAAGACAAGTGGTATGCTCAAACTGTGAGTGAACCTTATTCTTTTTATGCAATGGACATATTAACACAAAGGAGCCTTGATTCAATATTCAGCAACTTGAATTAAGCTTGATTAAAAATTGCCAGTCTCTGAGAGCCACGCCAGGTGATTTTGTCAGCTTTCCTCAACTGGATGGATCTGCAGACTACATAAAACTCAGCAGTTATTAAACATGGTCTCCACCAAATCTGCATGAAAATTAAATTTTCCTTTCATCAAGAAGGGAATAAACATATGGAAGGATGCATAATCTTATTTATCAAAAATCATTTGTATAATTAAACACGAATATCCTAAAAGGTTGCCTTAGGTCATCATTTGCATGAGTAAGTAATTTGTAGAATGTCAGGTACAATAGACAGAATAGATGGATGTGTGAGTGTATAGGGTTAAATTAGGCTCAATATTAGCCAACTACATAGTGATCAATCAGGATGATAGATCTAAATGGCAATACAAGAAGACTGTCTGAGCGATTTTTAGTATAAGTATCCCTTAGTAAGCTTTCATGTTGAACAATTCTAACTTCGGTAAATTTTTTTCTCATTCGGTGTCTTCTCTACTGTTTTTTTTCCCTTAAAGTCTGCCCCAAGCTTTTAAAGAGAAACTCAAGGAATATTTTTGATTTTACAATATTTCAGGTTCAAAGAATATCAAACATTAAAAAAATGAGAGAAGCTGTCAGTGAAATTTTTGCAGCAAACACCAAAAGCTTTCTAAAAATTCATTTTTAATATTATCAATATTTTAAATTAGCTTTGTTCCATCCCAGAGCACTATTTATGACAGCATTTATAGAGTGATTTGAAGTTTGTAAAGCACTGTATGTTATTTCATTTGATCTGAGAACAGATATTTCTATTCACTGTGGATAGTATGCTTTAGTGAAGTGAAATTTCTGATAAATTTAATCTCCAGTTCAGTGATGTTCAAATGTACTTGTCTAAAAACTCCCTGCTGATAAAAAGATTTGGCAGCAGCACATTTGAATAATAGTGAAAATATTTGACACTGATAAAACGCTTTTAAATTAAGGAAAGTTAGATGGTGCTGTGAATCGAGTACCTGACCTGAAGTCAGGGAGAGTCTTCTTTCTGAGTTCAAATGTGGCCTCAGACATTTACTAGCTGTGTGACCCTGGTTAAGTCACTTAACCTTGTTTGCATTAGTTTCCTCATCTATAAAATGAGCTGTAGATGGAAATGGCAAACCATTCCAGTATCTTTGCCAAGAAAACCCCAAATGAGGTCATGGAGAATCAGACACTATTGAAATAGCTCAATTATGAGAGTAGTGGCATCAATAGAGTCACATACAATATTTCTTCAGTTTCAAGAGCTAAATTTCATTTAGGAGTCATCATTTTTTCTTCAATTCTTAAAAGTGCATATATAAATATAAATATTGTTGGACCTCATTATAATCTTGGTGTTAGAAGGACAAATTTCTTCTGTTGTAGTACTAGATAGCAATATATCCCAGAGAGCATAGATACATAATTGGTGTCAAAGGTCTCAGACAACAAGAAGTTTCTCATTTTCTGTATGTATGAGTACATACTTTGAACCATCCAAATAATAAAATGATTATTATATAATCAACATTAATAATTATATAATCTAATAATTATGCAATCAAAAAGAAATAAGCCTCATTATAGTGGTACTCTAATATATAATTGCATGTGTATATATTTCTTTTCACATGTTCATTTATATAAATAAAAATATATAAAAGAAAAAATGTGTGATTATATCAATGTGGGGAAATCTGAGAATGAGAGCTTGTCATCAGCAAAGTAATTTTCATTTGTCCACTCTCAGGGAGTTGACTGAAGTACACATGTAAGTTAACTTACTTTGGCTTCACAGTGATTAAGCATTAGATAAAATATTTGAAGACAGGTCTTTCCTAACTCCAAACTCAGGACTCTACACCAGTGACAATTATACCAATGGTCTTCAAAGTTGTAGACAAATCATAACTCCCAGAGGTATGCAGATCAATCATTCAGAGGGCCGGGCTTATCTCCTAAACAACATCTACCTTTTCATTTGTCAGTGCTCCCCATTCTGTCTTTGCCTGTTTCCAACCTCTCCAAATAAATACCCACTGTCAACTCCCTAGGAAGTTATAACTTAACTGGTTATTCATCTTCCTGCTATGAAGTTGCTGTTGGGAACATCTCCAGTCTTCCCTCCCAATCCCTGTATTCCCATTACCCTCATGGGGTCATGTATGACCCCACCCTGCAGATCATTTTCTACCCTACATTTTCTGCTCCTACTTTTCATTTTGGGTAGAAAAGAGTGAGTTATATAAAAGGAAGCAAGAATGAATTTCCATCCTTACTACAGGTCTTTAACACTGTCTTTTCCCCAAAGACACCCTCTCTTTGGAATTTCCCTGATTACTGTGAATGAGACTAATGTCCTTCTAATAATTCCTGGTCTCTCAAATTCATGTTTAACTTGTCACTCTTCTTCATTCATATCCAATCATTTGCTAAATCTACTCATTTCTACCTTCACAGACTTTCTTGCCTTTTATTGCTACTCCCAATTTAACCATTATCTTCTTTCCTGGACTATTGAAATAACATCTTAACTGGTCTTCCTGTCTCATCTTACTTTCCTCTAATTTATTCTCCATATAATTGACAATTTAAAAAATGATTTTCCTAAAGCACAGCTATGACCACATCACACAGTAAACTACAGTGGCTCTCTACTGATCTTAAAATCATCTTTATCTCATTCTATAACATGCATAATTATTAGTACAGTAGCATTACAACTAATTTATGAAGAAATACATAAAGAAATCCACATTGGCTCAAAAATTCTTCATTGATAGAAGTATATGACCAGGAAACTATGGAGACCATTGCCATGTATCACATTACTTGATATATATATATGTTTGCATCGCACAAACATTTCTTAAGATTGTTGATAATATATATTTTCTATGCACATGTCTCTTTATAGATTGATAGAACTTCTAGCAAACAAACTTGACAGGAAAAGAACATTTTTATCCATTATGATTTAATAACAGGGCATGCGCAGGAGCAAACGTCCTTTTGTCTTTGATGGAAGACCTTCATAACACATTGCTATTTTCCTTTCTTAAAAAAAAATAATCATTCAATTTGAGATCAAAACAACACTCATAGAAATCAACATGCATATGCAAATAGGAACAGGGCATTTACATGAGCTTCAGTGAAAATGGATAGCATTTAGAGTACAGAGAAAGCTAGAATGAGATTAATGAAAGGCTGTGGATTTCAACAAAGAGTTCATAAAGACTGTATTTTTTATGACATTAAAATATCTGGTTGAAAAATAAAAATATTAATCAATAACCTGAATATTTTGTTTAAATAGTGAAAATATCTTTACCCCCCCCCCCAAATCATTGGGAATGCAAGTGTTATAGGTTCATAGTTTTAGAAAGGGAAGGATCCTCAGAAGCAATCTAATTCAACCTTTTTCTTTTATTTATGAAGAAACCAAGACCCAGAGAACTTTCCCAAAGTCATATAGGTAATTATTTCTAGCAAGACTGGAGACAGAGGGATTGGACTCACTATACTGTTTGTTTACAAAAACCCATGATCTCCAAAATACAAAATTTGAAATGATTGTAACTATAAACTGTATTCAAGGTCACAAAACTAAAAGGAATCTTAGGAATCATGTCGTTCAGTGCCTTCATTTTACTGATGAGGAAATTGAGATCCAAAAAAGTTAAGTGACTTTTCCAAAGTATATTTGCGTATCAATGTCTTTGGATTCCAAGTTCAATGAGCTTTCCACTCTTATCATGCTGACTCTGGTAATAAAAGATAGCAGTTTTTCCATAAAAGCACTAATAGGCAACAGGATGTAACTGGTAAACATAAAGGAGTTTAAGGTTTACAAAGGACCTTAAAAGAATTATCTCATTTGACTTTTCACAGCAACCTTATGAAACATAAAGCATAAGTATTATTTTCTCTGGTTTATTGCTATTTGAGTCCTTTTTAGTTCTAACACTTTATGAACCCATTTGAGTTCAATGGAGTGGTTTGCCATTTCCTTTTCTTTTTTTTTAAATTTTTATTTATTTGAGGCAATGGGGTTAAGTGACTTGCCCATGGTCATATAGCTATGTAATTATTAAGTCTCTGAGGCTATATCTGAACTCAGGGCTGGTGCTCTATTTATCCACTGTGCCATCTAGCTGCCTCTCCATTTCCTTTTCTAATTCATTTTACAAATGAGGAAACTGAGGCAAACAGAAGTGACTTGTACAGGGTCACTCAGCTGTTAAGTGTCTGAGGTCACATTTGAAATCAGGAAGATGAGTCTTCCTGACTACACTGTACTATCCAATTGCCTTATTATAGATGAAGCAATCGAGGTTTAGAGAGGTATGGTAGGGATTTCCCAAAGGTATTAGCAAATATATTTTTTGGCAAATACAGTTTTTATAACTCTGCTCCTGTTAAAAATAAAGAAATGATTGAAATCCAAGTCTTTTGACTCCACTTCTAAGGGGTTGGGCCTCTCACCCTGGTCAGAAACAGGAAACAGAACTAGGATAAAGTGGTAGAAACTCCATCAAGTTGTTCACTCTGAAAGTCTCCTCAGCTAATTTTATGTCCTCCAGGTAACTTAAATGGAAGAAGTGAGTATGGTTAAGAATTTTTGTGGATGCTTTGGAAGCATCTAAAAAATAAGAGGGTCAGATGAGAAGGCTTCTTAGGTTTTTTTCCTACTCCTCAATTTGTGTCTTTGCAGGAGACTTGCACATCTCTTATATAGTGTAATGAATGAAAAGTTCAGGAAATAAAGTTTCTGGAGAATTAATAATAAATTTATTAATTATGGTCATAAAATAGTCAATAAATTGAGGTCAGTGATCCTTAATACCCTTGTGGAGAGAGGGTATTTCCTAATAGGTAAAAATCAACTCTGAATGGTCAACACTAATAAGAATGAATATTATAATGAGAGGTGGGTTTATTCTAATGAAAGGTTGGAGTACTTGACTGATCCCTTCACTCTAGGAAAAAGAGCAGACTTGGCAATCCAAACAAAGGGATCCATCTCCACCCAAATCACTTAGTTGAATAATGTCCTGGAATTCACTTAGATTAGATTCTTTTTATCCTTTGGAAATAAACTTTCCTATTTGGGTGGGGTCCCACCCAAGATTCATTAACTGGATCTCAACATCAATCCTGTCCCTGTTGAAGTTGCCTAGACTTAGTCTTTAAATGAGGAAATACAAAGAAAACCAAATCCTGGATATTTCCCCCTAAATTTATAATTGGTCATTAGTAATAATTTTTCTCAATATCCACCTCCCCCATTCCCACCCCCAGTCACTCCTGAATTCCAGTTGTGTATCACCAACTGTTTAATTTACATTTCAAATGGGATATCCCAGAAATAGTCCCCAGTCAATGAATATAAAACATTATTCCCACTTCCCCACCCTTCTGATGATGCCCAAATTACTATCAAGGGCATCACCACCCTTCTAGTCACTTAGGTTTGCAATATTGGTGTTACCCTTAACTCTGAACTCAACCTACACATGCAGTTATTGTCAAATCTTGCATTTCTATCCTCACAACATTTCCACTTTAGCACTTTAGTTCAAACCCTTATCACCTCTCACCTAGATTATGGCAATAACTTTGAATTGGTCTTCCTACCCCAAGTCTCTATCCACTCCAATGTATCCTCCATAGATTCCAAAATGATTTTGCTACTCCCTACTCAATAAATGCCCATTTTTCCTACTATCTGCTGGTCAAAGATTGACTCCTTTGTCATTTCAACTCTTCACAATCTGTACCCTTGTTACTTTTCTAGTCACAATATAATACTAATACTAATACTAATACTAATACTAATACTAATACTAATACTAATACTACTAATAATAAATAAATGTTTGTTCTTTATTCTCCAAGAAGACCACAACATCAGGGAGGTGATATCATGACAAGCTCATGAATTGGATTTGGGTGAGGGGGATGCTGTGCTAAGTTACCAGTCTCACTTTCTCCTCCAAAGCCATCTGGGTCCAGTGAATTGGGACCACTGGAGATGACCCTGGATGTGAGGCAATCAGGGATAAATGACTTCCCAATGGTCACACAGCTAGTAAGTGGTGACTGTCTGAGACTGGATTCATACTCCCATCTTCCTAAATCCAAGGTCAGCACTCTATTGTACTACCTGGCTGCTCCATTAGTCATAATATATTATTCTTCTCCATGAACTCTCTAGTGCAGGCATATTAGCCTACCTGCTGTTCCTCACACAAGATGCTCTATCAGCATCTCTGAACCTTGACTGATTGTTTTCAATGCCTAGAATGATCCCCCCTCTTCTCCTCTACTTCTTTGACTTCCTTGCTTCCTTCAAGACATAGCTCATATGCAGCCTTTGCCTTTCCTAGTTACTAACACCTCTGCTCTATATTATTTTCTATTTGGATATATTTTCTTCTTCCTTATAATGAAAACAGCTTTAAGGCTTCAACCTTTGTTTTCATATCCTCAGCACTTAGGATTATTTCTGGCACAAACATGCCCTTTAAAATATTTATTGAGGGGTGGCTAGGTGGAGCAGTGAATAGAGCACCAGCCCTGGAGTCAGGAGTACCTGAGTTCAAATCTAGCCTCAGACACTTAATAATTACCTACCTGTGTGGTCTTGGGCAAGCCACTTAAGTCCATTGCCTTGCAAAAAAAAAAAACCAAACTAAAAACTAAAATATTTATTGAATGATTAGTTTATGATGGGTTCAAATCTTGCCTGTGACACGTACTATCTGTGAGACCTTGTATAAATCACTAAACTTCTCATTGATGTAAGCAATTCTCTTAATATAATGTTATTGAAAAGGTTCTTGTTTGTATTACTAGGAGGAGTTCCCTGTACCAAAGAAATCACAGTTCTAGGCTCTAAAACTATAGGAACTTTGGATTTTGATAATCTGCTCAAGAAAAATAAGAAGAGGACAATTTAGGGAATTCCTTTATAATTTTGCTTATAGTGAGTTAAGGTGACCACGCTCAATTCTTTATTTGAGGGGTTTTGGGGAGAATAGAAATAATGGATCTATGATTTAATTGGTCTAGCGAACTGGTCAGGAAAATCTCTAGCTGTTTGACTCTAAACTTGACTTTTCTCAGCCTCAGTTTCTTCATATGTAAAATGGAGGAAATAACAGTATCTACTTTGCAGGGTCATTGAGAAGATCAACTGAGATAGCATCTATCCAATAAGGATATAAATCTTAAAGCACAAGTTATTCATTATTATTGTTGATACCATTATTATTATCATTATCATTAATGTAGATCAATCTCATCTGCAGCTTAGAAACTGAGGGAGTTGCTTGAAGGTAGAGAAGTTCAGATAACCTACCCAAGGTCACCCATCCATTATAGGTCAGAAAGGGGAGTAAGACCCAGAACTTCTTGGGTCTGAGGCTTCCTCAATCCACTATGATATACTAACTGTTTAGGAGAGGAAAAAAATCAAGTGAAAAATTAGTCACCCAATAAATGATGAATAAAATAAATGTTAGCCATTAATAGTATATATGGTATAAGACAGAAGGGACTGAGGGCAAACAGGATGTGAGAATAGGAACTTCAACAAAAAAGAATATTTAGTTTTTCATTCTCAGTCAACATGGAAAAGACTTGTTGTTATGAAAATGAATCTTAAACAACCAAGACCAAGTTCAAAGAAGTGGCAGGTTTCACTACTGAGACTTCATGCCCTAGAGCTGGACTATAATAAAAGGTAAATAAGAATGTTGATGAATCACTCACACTCATGTAATCATCACAGCTCTCCTTTTTTCCTTTCACCTTTTGTTTTATGCTGACTGAAAAAAACCCAAATACCAAAACCTGAGTTATATTCATTGAGAATACTGCCATTAGCATAGATTACAGTTAGTCTGAACATAGTCTGTGGAATCCTGCAGTCTGAAATGATAATTTCCAAAATAATAGTAAACATAAGGATGAACTTAAAAGAAAAACAAAAAAAAACCCCACTCATGACTGGGTTACAAAATTTCCAAAGTGGGATGCAAAGAGAGAAGAGATTCCTCACCCTTTGGTAGTATTGGCACATGTGTGTTGGGAAGAATAGATGTAAAAAGGAACTGCCTCCATACTTTTTTGAACCCATAGATGTATGGGTATGGAATGAAATATATAATAGTCTTTTTGATATATTGGTTTTCCTGGAAACTTTTTATCTCTTTTATTCTCTGTTATAAAGGATGGCTCTCTGGGAGGGAGAGAGGAGAGAGATACACTGAGAAATATAGGCAATGTAAAAACAAAAGATATCAATAAAAATTGATTTCAGAAAATTCACAAACTGTGTTTCATAGAAATCTGGTGCTATGTGCAATGTAAACATGAATTCTGTGAGAAAAACAATTGAAGGAAAATAAGGATGGTGATATTTACCACAAATATTAAAAATGAAATTCTTCATGGATCAATTCTGTATAGTACCTATGATAATCTTTTTTGTATGAAACATGCTTAATTTTCTCTTTTTTTTTTTAGTTCACAATTTTCTAATCCCACTTTACTCAGTGGGGATTTCAAACCCTCAGATTCCCACAGGACATCATTTCAGCAATCTGTCAATATGGTTTATGCCCAAACATATTTCAAAGCCAAATTTAGCTTGGCAAATGCTTTAGATGAACACATAAGGTGCTTTAAAGTTTCTTTTCTAAGATACCACTTAGATATATGACACATTAAACTCGATGTAAACTATTGGCTGTGAATCTATTAACAAACTAATATCAATGACCTACAAATTGTAGACTATATCTGTTGATGTTTCTGTTATCAACCTAATGATTTGTTTATTTAACTGATGTCACATGTTCCCTAGGTATGCCAAACCCAAACAAATTATGCTTATTTTCCCTTTTTTTGATAATGGAATAAAAATTTCATTTTTGTTGTTGTTGTGGTGACTGTGTTTCTATTTTTAAAAATATCTTTTTAGCAAAAAGAATTTTGTCACTAAGGTGCCTAAATTATAGCGAGATGGAAATAAATAGTCCAATTCGGCTCTTATTAGATAGACTTTGGCCTGTTGTAAAGCTGGGAACATCTGGAAGTAATGTAAAGCTCCAGATGGCATATGACTGCACCTCCCCAACAAAAATTTTTAAGTTTGTTGGCAACATGAAGAGCTAGATTAAAAACTAGATAGACAAACTTGAAGTTGTAGGACAAATGATCTGTAAATATAGTAGCTATTTAACTCCTCTTATAAGGAGTTAAATAGCTTGCTCATATCCACTTAACTTGTAAATATCTAAGGTGGGATTTGATCCTAATAAACCATTGACAGAAGTCTAGAGAGGTGTGTAGAAGGGATTTGGAAGGTGGTAATGAGTAGAAATTTAAACTGAAAGCATGCTGGGGAGTTTTGACAGAAGAGAGCAAGTATTCTACTATGTGAATCCTCTTAACAGCATGTATGGAAATAAAACATAGGCGTCTTGAATCCCAGGTCAATCATCTTTCTACTACACCATATTGTCTTCTTTGGGTTGCTAGGTCAGAAACATATTAGCGGCAAGAAGACAACTCTAACTTGATATGGAATCATTCAAGTCACAAGTTTCTTATATTTTCCACATTTGGTCCCAGAATCTAAAATAGCATTTAACTCATGGATGGGATTTCAGTGGATGCATTTGTGGACATTGAGGGGAAGCTGAAGCAGGAAACCTAGTAAATAATTATGAAAGTAGAATTTTAGGCACTATACATTTTCAGTTTCTAGCCACGTTATAACTTATGTACAGTTCTACTTTGGATTACCTGTAGTGTAATCAGATATTTAAATAAAGCCAGAACATGTATTTACTTGACTATCTTACTACTGAAATAAACATTACAATGTTTATCAAAATGGCCCCAGTTCAAGAAAGGCTCTGATTCATAAAGTATCTCCTCTTTTGTTATATACCTCATAAGTAATTCCCCATAGCTATGGTGTCTCTGAGACATACTGGTTTTCTTTTTTTCAGTTTGGACAAGAGTAAGTTAGAGTCAGTTCTTACCAATTTGTGAGGGTTGGTTGTTTAAGTTTCATTGTGACTATTTATAACTTGGAATCCATGGAAACTAGAAATCAGGGTCAGATTATTTCCTGGTGGTCTAGGCTCAAGAAAGTGTTAGTAATACAAATTAAAGTTAATTGTGCTCTTTTTGTGTTTAAACATATATGTGTGTGTGTGTGTGTGTATTTATACATACATATATATATATTTATATTTTTTTGAGAGTCAATTGTTAAACATTTATGAGTACATCCTCATTATGTAGGCTTTGACCTGTTGTAAATTTGGAAACATTTGAAAGTAGTGGTTTGCACCAGCTGAGCACTTTTCTATGCATCTTCAAGCATAAGAAAATACACATATAAGACACATTTTCCTAAGAATTTCCCTGACTGAATGTGAAGGATTTCCTTCATGTGTGTCTCTGAGCCTCAGTCTCTTCTGTAAAATAGAAACAATATTATTTGCATTACCTATCACTCAGGGTTGTTGGGAGAAAACTAATTTGGCAATCTAAAGGTGCTATATAAGATAACTCAAACATCTTGGTGCAATTTTAAGCTTTAATAGCTTAAAGTGTTGGCTTAATAGTCAAATTAAGTGGCTTAATAATTTTAAATCTGAAATACAGCATATCTGGCATTGTGTTAAATTAAATTAAGCTTAAAACTGTACTAAGATTATTGGACACTCTGCATATAAATACCATTATAATTATTATTTTTATAACCGATATTGACATGATGACATTTTCTTCTTTTACTGCCGCTGCTGCTGCTGCTGCTACTACTACTACTTCTACTACTACTTTCCTACTCCATTTGTTGGTTTTAGGGACAAAAATGCCCTAGAATTAGGAAAAAAATTTTGAGGAAGAAGCAATTGTATTTAAATTTAGAAATTTATGATGGTTATAGATTTTACAGAAAGAAAAGAAAAGGAAGTAAATCATCAGTATGTAGTATATAGAGTAGAAAAATAGTAATATACCATGTGCTTTGAAATGATTCTTGCTGTAGAATTGTTTTGAGGCTGGCTTAATGCACTCCAGCTTATTTAGAGCTGTCTGTACTTGGGAATGGAAATCAGTTCTCATTTTAAATGCTTCACCTTATTCAATGGCTCATAGCTTTTGGAAATAGCTTTCTATGGAGTTGATATTTTTCCATATTTAGTTTTAGTACAGAAAGGAAATTTATACTAAGTTCCAGAGAGAGGGAGGAGGAGTCTTTTGGTATTTTTTCTTTCTTCAGTTATATCATCTCAAGAAAGTACTCCATTTTTAGTTGGAATACACATAGTAGGCCCCTTCGAGATATCTATTAGTTGATTAGTTATTCAGGATGTAGCCATAACTCATGGTTACATAGGGCTTCCTTCACAACAACCTCAGGAGGTAGTTAGTATATATCTTCATTACATATAGATATACTAGATAGATTAATACAATCATTTAAGATATCTTCTTATGAAGTTAAATAACTTGCTCATGCCCACTTAACTAGCAAGTAATCTAAGGTGGGATTTGATCCCAGATATTTTATAGTCAAGTCTAATTCTTTGGTATATTGTTATTTTTCAGTCATTTTTTAAAAATCATGTCCAATTCTTCATGACCCCATTTGGAGTTTTCTTGGCAAAGATCTTGGGGTGGTTTGTCATTTCTTTTCCAGCTCATTTTTTAGATGAAGAAACTGAGGCAAACAGGGGTAAGTGACTTGCCCAGGGTCATGGAGCTAGTATATTTCTGAGGTCATATTTTTGAACTCAGGAGGATGAATCATTCTGATTCCAGGTCTGGCACTCTATCCACTGTGCCACCTAGCTAACAATTCTTCAGCTACTAAATCACAATGCCTGTCACAATGTGCTATCCTCAGCACATCTCTGAAAGTTTTTAAATGATTTTAAACTTGCTTCTAAAATAGAATCATAGAATGTAAAAAATGGAAGGAAACCACAAGGCATTCCCAAACTCACTCCCTGCCTTCAAGCAAGTGAAGGTTTACACCAAGCTAGCAGGGTGGTATTTCCTTCTTGAAGATCTCTAGAAAGGAAAGGTCCTAAGTTCTCACTAATGAGCTATATTCCCCCCCCCCTTTTATTTAACTCAAATCTATTCTGTCTTAATTTAAGGCCATTTCTTTTTTGTAAGTGACAGATCAGTTATCAAAATTATCTTCTTAAAATCCAGGTCTGACCATGCCACCTTCCATCCCCTTTAATAGATGCCAGTGGTTGCCTAAAACTGTCAGGAGCAAATTTAGTTCATTAAAAAAAATCTGCCAACTTCTCAGAAATATGAATAACTACTTGTATTAATTCGAGAATTCTGTCTTCTTTTGCCTTACTCTTTAGGAAGTTGGAATTTTTATTGTTAAATTTCATGGATTAGGGAATGCAAAGTATTTAAAAGTTTAAACTTTTGCTTTGGTCTGCTATTTTGTGGAACCCTGCTCCCTTTTCAGAGAAAGAACTGTTTTTCTAATGATATGCTCTTATCAATGTCACCAAGAGGCCACACCATTTTTAAAAGCACCATGTGAATATATTCTGATGAAAATTCATGATCAGAATTAAACCAAAGTCCAATATGAACAGCCAGGCTAGTAATTAATAAGAGTAAACAGGTTTCACGCTGACAAGCAAACAATTTAATAATTTGTTTCCTATAGGCATGTAATGAGATAGTTACTGTATTCCCATGAGGGAGATAAACAGATATTAAAAGGTCTTTCCAATACCTGTAATGGCTAAGGCCAACAGCTAATTCAATAGATTCGATCAAAATCACCACTTCTTTCACTGTTCCTGATTTATTACTTTGGTTGTCGTTAGTCATCACTCATTTCAGTTTGCTTTCCAGTGCTCATAAATTATGCCTCATAAATAAAAAGATACAATCAAAGAAATCATATCAATTCATCTACAACCTTGGAGGAGATTTTTCCATGGCACTCACACTAATGCCTTTTTAAAGGGAAGCTTGTCATATCTCCTGAACATGGGAGAAGAATAAGCAGTATACCTAATCTGGGTTTGCAAGAGGTGTGGTTGGCCGAGTTTTGGCTCATGTGGAAGGTAAGAGGATGTAAAATAAGAGGACTAATTTCCTGAACAGAATCCTAGGGCAATATGGCATAGTGTAAAGCTCAGTGATTGTGGCATCAGAGACTCAGAATTTGATATCAAATTCTGGCTTTCATTACTGTGTGACCTTGGGTAAATCATTTAGTCTTCCAGACTTCAATTTCCAAATTAGATTGTAATCCCATTAGATTATAAATTCCTTGGGAATATTTTTGCCATTTTTGTATCTCCAGAATTTAGTACAGGGCCTGATACATAGTAGATGTATAATAAAGGTTGTATTGACTGACTGATATTTATATAATCTGATACAGTTAAAGTTCTGTCTAGATAAAAATTGGATAATTCCAGTCTCCTCTTTTAATTTGTTAACATAGCAATGTATGGCAGCATATTGTGGAAAAAGCTGTACAGTTACAAGGATAACTAGTCAGGACACTTATCCCAGGGGATCCTCATAAAAGGCCTTCTAAGGGGCTAGTGCAAATATCATTATCTTCATTTAATAGATGAGTAAACTGAAGTTTTGAGAAGAAAGTGACAAACCTAAGACCATAGAGCCGATAAGCAGATAAACTGATAGCAGAGTAATATGCTATGATTTTCATCAAATGAGACAATCTCACCTTAGATACTTACTAGTTTATAGTACTAGAGAATAAGTCTCTTGTGGACAGACTTGTAGGCAGGGAGCACATCTGATATTTTCTTTCATCCCCAGCAATTTATATGGTGTCCTGAACATAAATGTTTGTTGTTGGTATTAGTGATTTCTATTCAAGTATGAAAAGAAGATAAAAATAACTCCTCTGGTTTTAATGTGCGGATTACTCAGTTAGATCTTGTCCTTCTAGTCCCTTTGCTCTTAGGGATCAAAGACTAATTGCAAAGTTTCATTTTACTAACAATTATTTGTTTGCCTAAGGTAAAAATGGGCAATGAAATGTAAGCTTTAGACATGGGCATTTCAGAAATGCCAGTTATCTTCATTTTTCCAACTCCTACCAGGGCAGTTTTACTGTTACTAACTTGTGTTCTGATGTTTAAAGAATTGCTTCTGCTACATAAGTTAACCTGCTCAAGTCCTTGCTGCTCAGAGAAGAAGGAAGTATCAATCTCTTAAAATTTGCCCTATTGGCAGGGTAGCCACTGGCAGGTCTGTACCGAGCTCTTCCTTTCTCTCTTATGGCAGCTACCACTCTTGTCTCCTGACTATTTCTCTGTGATTCCTTTGTTGGAAAGATTGATTGTTCTTACTTGTTCATAGCTTCTCAGTTGGTCAAAGGGGAGATTCAGGAATAGGGAAAGACTCCTTGGGACTCTGACATTCCTTTGTTACCTCTGATCCCTGTGCATTGTGTACTTAGCATACATTGACTTCACTCTGTCAGCTAGGTGGGCACAGGCAAAGTCACCTTTTCTCATAGAAAAGGAGACTTGATGATTTCTTTGGACCCTTACAATGCTATGAATTCTGATGCTTTGACAACAAGGGACTGCACAAGGAATTTGAGTGAGTGGTTGACTCACATACATCTACCATCTCAATGTCTAAACATTAGACCTTAGTTTCCTCACTTTTGAAATGAGGGTGTAAGACAAGAGTATCTATAAGATCCACTCCAATTCTAATAAGTTAAGGGTCAATTACTTCCCTACCTTATTAATTATTAAATATCTTAGTGAGTCATTTGAAACAAGTGGAAAAACCCCCATGAGAAAATTTTATTTCCTCCTTTGTACTCTTCTTTCTAAGTACTATACACTACTCTCCTAGATACTTATAGGCATGTCGGCAATGATTAGCTCTTTTCATTGAGAGATAAATCAATTATACAAGAAGTCTCAACTATCTTCTTAAATACTATAACTGGACCCTTGCAGTCGATTTGTTTCCAGGATACAGATTTGAGATGCTTTAATGCTTGAATTATGCTCCCTCTCTCAAAATGGACTAAACATTTTGATTACTTCCAGCCAGGCTAGAAGAAAGGAACTAATTATTTACACTTTAGTGAAAACATGCTGTCAGTCTGTGCCAGACCCAGTACTTAATTCCAATCCTACTTAAACCTTCAGATTTGCTTAGTGGTTTGTCGATAATCACAGACCACAGACAAGCCAAAAGCTAGCAGGTCCAATGACCCATTCCACCAATAAAATAAGAAATGAAAACATAGGGCTCCATTCACCATCCTGAGATGTGGGAGGGCTTATATTCAGGTAAATACACTTCTTGGAGGGCAGCATATTTGACAATCTGCTCAGTAAGACTGGTATGGGTGGTGGATCAGAGAAGATAAAGCAACAATCCAAAAGATTAAGTGACAATTGTGTGGTGTGTGTGTGTGTGTGTGTGTGTGTGTGTGTGTGTGTGTGTGTGTGTGTGTATGTAAAATAGGAGAGAGAAGTTAAGGCAAAGAGATGTCTAGAATTTCTTTTTACATTCCCTAGTGTAATAGTGGTGGTTCTTAGGTTTCTTATGTACCTTCTCACCTTCCTGTAACAAGTATATTAGGATCTATATAGGGCAGGAATTCTTGACTTTTTGGATGTTGGGAACATTGTAACTCCATTCAATTCTCTATTTCCTTTCCTTAGTAATCCATTGACATAGTTGGAAGCTCTTCCATTGATGTTATTTCTTTGAAGAGGGCTTCTTTATTACTTTACAAGTGTTTCTTTATATGCTCATAACCTATATGCTTCTTGAAGGTGTGACTGTATTTTTAAAACGTTTTTAAAACCACTCTTGCCTTATTCCCCTTGCCTCTCCCAACTCCTCTGGTTAGTGTGTATTTAAGAGTTTTGCTTTAGACATTACCTTCTTTCACAGAATATAATCCTTATAGATACTTCAGCATGCAGGTGGTTCAGTGAATAGAGTGCTAAGTCTAGAGTCACAAAGACCTGAGGATAAATCTGCCTTTGGTCAACTAATAATTGTGTGACCCTGGAAAATTCATTTAACCTCTGTTCAGCTTATTGCACTGAAGAAATAGCAAATCACTCCACAATCTTTCCAAGTTTTGGAATGTATTGATGTTCTATGGTTCATGGGATCAACAACTACAGCAACAATATTGAAATTTTGGCAGAAAGGAAAAACAATACTTCCTCCTCTGCCTTCTCCTCCTTCATTCAAAGATAGGCCCCTCTTGGAAGACTCATGACATCCCTTACATGTCTTTCATAGTGGGTCAACCCATTCCTTGTGGATCTCTTGAACACCATCAGAAAATCTGAGATTCAGCAGGCTAGGGAAGCCAATGGTGACTAAACAGTGATATGTCAATGTTTGGGACTGGTTCATCCAAAATTACAGTTGTGGGGCCTAGCCAATGTGAACCTTGAAACCTAGAACCATTTTCAAAGATCTGTGAATAGCTTGGGACCCAGACCTAGAACTATTTTCAAAGATCT
Source organism: Macrotis lagotis (assembly GCF_037893015.1). NCBI lineage: Eukaryota > Metazoa > Chordata > Mammalia > Peramelemorphia > Peramelidae > Macrotis > Macrotis lagotis. The sequence goes on from NC_133659.1 coordinate 118,505,762, forward strand.
GTGAATAGCTTGGGTCCAGTTTCTACTTTATTTGCATTCAGCTAGGGGAAATTTCATTGCATTTAGCATTTTATGTCCCACAAACAAGCCTCCAACACAGAGACAGCAGAATCAATATCAGGCTTAAGTGAAATATAAATCTGGGTTTCATCAGCATAAGAATGAAAGCCAGCCTCTCTTCTTATGAATAACTTGTCTCAAAAGCAACATAAAATTGCTAACAATAGAGGCTTAAGAATAGAGTCCTCAGGGATATCATAGGGAGCCAAAAAAATAAGAACACAGGCACACACACACACACACACACACACACACACACACACACACACAGACAAACGTAAAATCTCTTGTTGGAACCAAAAGCCTATTGGCAATACATGATCCAGACCCCTGCCTGGAAGCAGAATCCAGTTTTCAGCTCAATTCACAGCACTGTCCTGATGGCCTTCTGTCTGAGTAGCAGCACTTAAGTCTAGTAGAATTAGAACAGACACACAACTCCAGTCAGACGGCATCAATAAATCATTTAAAAACTGAGCCAAGTGGTCCCAGAGCTTAGTGGAAAATCTAACCAAACAAAAGCCTAAACATCAGCCAACAATACTCCATGAGATTACCACCCACTTAAATGCTGGTACAATTTGGAAGAAAAAAAGGTGATGAAGAGGTTTTATTCAAATCCGATTCCAAAAACAGGCAAGAAGGGCAATGGCACCTGACAATATGGCAGGCACTCTAGCCATTGAGCTACTTGGCTGACCTGTAGCAATATTATATGTTTCCCCAAAGCTACTGTTCTTATGGCCTACAAGTTAGCCACTTAGGAGTTCAGAGCAACTTGTGGCTTGGGAAAACTTTGGCACATTTAAAGAAATAATAGCAAAATCTTATACTGGATTTTCTTCCTGGTAGTTTTTCTACTCAGGTCACAGAAACATTATTGTCTATTGATTGTTTTTGCTATCCCTCCCTATCTAGTTTTTCAGCATTTTGCCTTCCCCCATTCAGACTGTCTTTCTTTTTTCACATTTATATCTCCAGTCTTTATTATAGTACTGGCCTGGGACACTGTTAGGAAGCACTTAATTAATATTTCCTATTTTAATAGAATGAACGCAAGCTCTTTAAGGACAAGGGCTATTATGTTTTCTTCTTTATATTTCCACCTTAGCATCTAGCCAGTGCTTTACTAATAGGAGGCATTTAATAAATGTTTTTAAATTAAATAAAAAAAATTGTGCTCTATCATTTCCCAGTGTAAGTTTGAGAATTAATGCTGGGTAATTTTAGCTTATTAAAAAGGTAGCATTCCCCCCAATGTCCCCAAATCAAGCACTGAGAATAGAAACAAAGACTCTTTTTTTCTAAAGTGAGTTATTGAATTCTTTCCAGTGAGTCTGACTCTCCACAGTCATGTGGTCATGACTGTACCAGAAGCCTCTCTGCCTTTTAGAGTCCCAGATTGTGAGTGGGAGCTGATGTAGAAAATCTGCCAGAGTTAGGAACTATTACATCACTAATTGCATGATTCAGGAAAAGAGAGAACTATGGAATGCACTAGAATATCTTCAGTGAGTCACTATGTTCCCAAGGAGCAAATGGACATGAAGAAGAACATACAATTATTGGGAGGGACTGACTAAAGTTAGCTCATTTTCTATTTTTAAAGAATGGAACTTCATTGGGTATAGTTATATATCATGGTCCTGTTTCTTGTCTGATGGTAAGACTATTGTTCATTGAGTTAATCACTGATAATTTCAGAAGTTCCTATAGCATATTTAGAATGGGAACACAGTTAAAGAGAGGTAAGAAAAAATATTCCCTATAAGAAAATGAATTGAGATTTGTTCAAAATTTTAGCTCTCTTGAACTCTGAACTTTGTTCTGAAGTGTCAGTGTATACAATGGAAAAGAAAACTCTCTTAAGATAGATAAATTTTACTTTATACACTAACTGAAACACTGAATTTTTGGCAACTAACTATTTAATGTCTTTTTAGGAAAACCTTTTACAATGCAAAGCATCTTTTAATACAATGAATAATGACTCTTTGATTATCTTGATTACTATTATTTTTTTCTTTTTAGTCTGAATTGCCATTTTAATTTTCTTAAATAGAAGCACATCTAAATTGTTAAACTGTTGTTTAGAGAAATCCATAGGTTTTTTCTGCTTTTACTTTTCTTGGCAAGTTTGGAATTATGAAAATTGAGACAATGTTGCAAAGATTAAAAACAAGTCAGAGCAAGTTCTAAATGCTATTCTCAACAAGTAAAACCAGTTTGGTCTTTATAAGCATGGAGTTCAGTTAAGCCAACCAACTGAATTATTCAGACCAATTTTTTTTTGCCTGAAATTCAGATTTTTTCCCCTCTAAAGCCATATACATGGATCCGCTGAAATCTATACACAGACCTCTTCAGGAGCTATAAATTCCAAATGAAAAATTCTTGCTCTAGAAGGACCAATGTAAATAAATTGTAATATAAGATCCTAAAAATATCTTTACTAGAACTGAAGGAAAGAGATTTCAAACCTATTTCTTGAAGTCCACAGGTAATATTATATAATCTTTTGCTCCTTTTTAAAAAGGTTTTTGCAAGGCAAATGGGGTTAAGTGGCTTGCCCAAGGCCACAACAGCTAGGTAATTATTAAGTGTCTGATGCCAGACTTGAACTCAGATACTCCTGACTCCAGGGCTGGTGCTCCATCCACTGCACCACCTAGCCGCCCTTTTTTTCTCCCTTTTAAAAAATAATTTGTAAAACGTATAATAAGAAGTCTTTGTGTAAAGAAATAAGGATTTATATTACAGCAAGCAAATTAGTGATACTTAAATCCTCAAAAGTACCTGTGGTCTCATGTCTTTAAGTGTTTCCTCTAAGAATTCTTTTTTTTTTTTTTAAGACAGTACAATTGCTTTATTCCGGATTTTAGGAGCATGTAACAGAAGGGTCACAGTTTTATTTTGAGGCCCAATTAGAGGTTCTCAGTTGGCTGGTGGGGCCAATAAGGATAATTCTTCTTGTCCAGTTTAGTTTGAGGGAAGGCTTGATTCAAATCTTCAACAGTCATCTGTTCAAAAGGAATTATATTCTTGATCTTTTCTATCTCTTTCTGAAGGTCTGCAGTCCTAGCATTTGAAGCTTTCACGAAATCAGCACCAATTTTTGCATCTTCTTGTTCTTCTGCATCCACTAGGGCAGTGAATTTATCTTATGGTATAGGAATTTTCAGGTCATTGTACTTCTTCTCAAACTCATCCACAAGGCCAGGCTTGGCCACATTTTCCTTATAGTAAGCCGAGTTGATCATTTGTGGCTTCTCAGGCAAGGTAGCCAATCTGGTAGTAAGATATTCATTATGGGATTTCAAAGCATTAGCAATGGCTTTCTGGTTTTTAGGTATGATCTCCCCAAATGCCACCCAATCAACAGCTTTCAAAGCAAGCTTTCATCCAGCCATCTTGGAACTTCACTGACCGGCGGACTGCTCTGGGCAGAGAGCTCCTCTAAGAATTCTAATGGCAAAGGTTCACCCAAATCTACTGTCAAACTTCCTTCCCTTTTCATGATATTGTAAGTTTACCAGTAGAGCACACAAATTGTCTATTTGTCATCATTCTAGCCTGTTAATATCTCATTGTGTAATGAAGAATACAGAGTTTTTGGATGCTTTGATTGTAAATTATATATTCTGAGTGTTTAATGCTTGAAAAACTTCTGGTTATAGCTCTGGCAACAGACTGAATCTTCTTTCTCAAGATCAGTTCAGCTATGTGAAAGAAGTTCATTGCCAGCACCCACCAGTTGGTGCTGACTATTTTAGCCTATGCCACCAGATTAACAATAAAAATGATAAACACATAAAAGGAGCTTGATACCACCACCCTAGGATTTAATCAGACACATTCTCCCAAAAGCTACTTCATTATTACCTATCACATATGAAAAGTACATTCACTATTTCAGCCAACCATAGAATTATCTAGGGAGTTATTCAAGAATTTAATTCAATTAGCATTTATTAAACATCTGTCATGAGCAAAAAAACCAGTCCCTGCTTTCAAGAAGCTTACCTTGGAGGAACAATAGCACTTTAAAATCAAACTCAATTGGATAGCAAGTATGATAAATATCTGAAGTCAGATATTTGCTGGTAATTAAATGGAATGACAGTCATACTTATCTCCATCAAAAAGGGGCAATTGTGAAAATTGGCAGAATCATGAGTTTTCAGTGAAGAATTTTTGAATAATTATGATTATAAATATATATTCTGAATTTCCATTCATATATTATTTTCTAATAGACCAACTAATCTCCTCATTTCTCAACAATTGCTATGTCTGGCTTCTATTCTATGAACAGTACAAACTACACATCTGGAATTTCACTATCATGGAGATTGATTCAGCTTGATAGTGACTCCTGCCCAGAAACCTCAGTTATCTCTGCCCTCTGATTGGAGATTGATGGAAAGATCAGTAAACTTCTTCGGAAGTTCCCCTTTAAAATGGGTTCAGAATTTTCCAGATGACTCTTCATTGACACCAGTGCTTGGTTTAGACTACATAAACATCATACCCCTACACTGGGTTCACTCTGCTGCTCTCCCTACCTTTTTAGCTTCTTTTTATATTGTCTCTTACTACATTATAAACTTCTTGAGGGCAGGGACTATCTTTCTTCTTATTTGTATCCCCTATGTATAGTATCAAATCTGGCACTTGTTAAAATATTTATTGACTATAGCCTAGATCATGAACAGGAAAACTTTTAATTAAGACATTATGGTAAATAAGGAAAATTTTCTTTGCCCTTCTTTTATCCCTCATATCATCCCCACTGTCTACTCAAGTTCAAGATGTTTAATACTTTTGCACTGATTGTTTCTCCCATAAACATGGGAGTATGACCTTTCCAAACCTCTTCTTGTCATTCAAAATTTATCTGTTCTGTATCTTATCCTAGATCTCTATCCTGGGCAGGGAAATTAAAGCTAAAGTATTAATGTAAATGAGATGCAGCATTGAGTAGTAAATCGAGAAAGATCTGACTTTTCAATCAGAATGAACATGGTTCCAAGACCTGCTTTTATGCTGATACTTTCCATGTGATCATAGACAAGTCATTTAATTTTTTTTAGTGCCTTCATTAACTCTTAAAATGTAAACATTGCAAAAGAGATGTCAATTTGAATTGGTAGATTAAGTTTCTTTGTTGGGAAATTACTAGTAACATTAGAAGTTCAAATAAAAAACAAAGATTGTCCTAAAATGGCAATCAGGGTAAAGTTAGATGGTATTAGTGGATAGAATGTCTGCCCTGGAATCAGGAAGATACAAGTTCAAACATGATCTCATATATGTACTAGTTGGGTGACTCTGGACAAGTCATTTAACCTTATTTTTCTTAGTCCTCAAATAAACAATGAGCTGGAGAAGACAATGGCAAATCACTCCAGTATCTTTGCCAAGAAAATTCTGAATGGAGTCAGACAACACCGAACAACAGCAAATGAAATTTGTATTTTAACAGATACTCTAATGGTTTAACCAAAATAAATGTGTGAACAAAGGAGTTTGAGGTTTTATGATAAAATCAATGAGTTTCCTTTTTTTTGGGGGGGGAGGACTAGGAATGGTTTTGCTAGGCCTCAAATTCATAATGTGGAAGGGATTGCCTACTTCATTTTTGAGTAAGGCTGTCCTCTCAACCTGCCATTATGGTCTGCCAATATTCTATGATGCTAAGTCACTAAATAACTTAGCACTTTTCATCACCTACTTGCTTCCTGGAAATAATAAATGAGAATTTAAAATTTTATAAATATATAAATACTATCATAAATAAAAATTATCTTTTGGGATATTATCTCTCTAGGTATATTTGGGATTTAGGAGATGTTGATGTGGGTTCTCAGTCAGATTAAATGAAAGAATAAGGATTCCTTAATTCTGTGAAATATAACTACTAAGCTATATATGAAATGCCTTTCAAGTAGGTGTTGTATATTATCAAACCAAAGTTCTGTTATATAAAGACATGAAAATATTTCAGTGAATTACCTCTGAAACATCAGTTATCATGTATACCAGATAAGGTGAATGAATACCTTGAGAGAATGATCTAATATATTCTATTAGGACAGATCAATCATTTTATGAAAACCTTTTTCCTGAAGAGTTAGGTCTTTGAAAATAATATTCCATATATTTGTTTTGTCTTTCTACTTCTCTCATTAGAAAGTCTTGATTTTAACAAGGTGTCATTAAAGTGGGGATAAGATGGCACTATACTTGGGGGAAAATATGATACCACAGTTGAATAGTTTATTTATATAAAAGATAGACATCATTATTTTCATCATATTTGCCATTATTTAAAAAATTCACACATGCAAAAGGATAAGAAAGAGTGGAATCAGAGTTTAGTTCATATAAGGAATTTTTGGCATGATACTGGTGACATCAGAGCCATTGTATATATATATGTATATGTATATGTATATGTATATGTATATGTATATGTATATGTATATGTATATGTATATGTATATGTATATGTATATGTATATATATTTGCTCTATTTTAGACCAAGCATTTCACTCTAACTCTATCAAACTCTCTCAACAGTGTGTTTTTGTTCACTAGGGGAAACCAAATTATCACTCTAACAATAGGGATCTCAGAGATCATTTCAATACAACCTAGTGCTGAACATGATTCCCTCTAAATTACCTCTGAAAACCAGTCCTCCAATCTGGGCTTGAAGATCACTAGTATTGAGGAAGAACTCATTAATTCCCAAAGAAGTTCACTTTTGAAGAGAAAAAGCTAGTCAGTGTTTTCTTATATTAAAGTAAATCTTCTTCTCTGGAATATTCACACTTTGTTCCTAGTTTTGTTTTTTCTCACCAAACAAGACAAACATAATTTCTTTGTCATCAGAAAGTCCTTAAATGCTTCCATTTTTCTATAATCTTATCTTCTCTAGGCTAAAATTCCTTGTTCCTTCAAATGATTCAGATAGGAGGCCAATCATTCTGAATCTTCTCACCATTCTGGTAACAATTTCTTTTCTGGATGAAATCTGGCTTGTCACATCACCTTTCACTGCTAGCTAATTATATTACTAGTGAAATCCAAGGAATATGAAAATTACCACATTTGGTCAGACCAATGGTCCATTTTGTTCAGGAGTCTATTTCTAATCATAAAAATAAAGGCAATTTTGTGGATATCCCATGGTTTGTTATAGGAATCTCAGCAATATCTTTAGGCACTATATCTCATTTTGTAATTATTATTCATAACTTTATTTGTATCATTCTTTAGCCTATTTTATTGGCAGTTTTTGGAACCCATGATAGAATCTATTTCCTTGAAATGCAATTAAACATGTATTAAAATCCTACTATGTGCAAGACATCATGACTGTGGTTTGTGATACACAAAAATGAAAAATGATAAAAGTCTCTATCTTCCTTTTTCAAGCATCCAGCATTATGTCTGAATTATGAGGAGTTAATGAATAAGTTGGTGTTTGCTCTTTTAATATCCCTTGTGGTTGTATAAACTTTGAACATAATTCTCTTCACTTTTGAGACAGCTCTGTGAATACGTGTGGGTATGAAAACATATATAATATGTATGTGTGTGTGTACATACAAATATATACATCCCTATATACACCTGCAGGCAGACACACACACACACACACACACAGACACTTCATAGAGAAGTAAATCTGCATCCCTGGTCTTATTTTTTTTCTGCAACTCCATTTTTGACTGTATGGATGAGAATGGCATACAGTATTCTGGTGGAGTAGATACTCTGAGATTTTGTGTGATGATATCTTAACATTTATCTGACAACTAATAAGGTAATTAAAAATTAGAACTTTGACAAAGGTGTTTCCAATTAAGTCAAAATCACCTTATTTCTTGGCAATCACCAGAAGGAATCAATAAGTAGAAGGAAAAATGATGAAACCTTTCATGATTAAAAAATATCTTGGGCTAAATATATTAAACACAATGATTATGATCAAGTGGTGAGAAAGGTAAGACTATAAGTATATATGATCTTTGTTTTCTCATTTGCCCCATGCATAAACACCTATGAATTATCTTAAAATTCTAAATCTATACAAAGTCACTGTAAAACACTAGTAAATTTTATAAGCAGATTCTGCAATATGCATTGAATCCCACTTTTGAACTGCAAAGAAGTTAAATATCTTACCTGATACTCATATTCTGTAAAAGGTAAGAGCTCTGAATCTACAAATGAGGTTAAGTTTCCATTGTATATGAGTATTGGGCTTGATTTTCCAGGCAAAGCTGTTATTTGTCTTCTATACAATTCATAATATAGAATTTTCCCATTTGGCTGAAGGGGCCCAGTCCACTGAAGAGAAACTTTGGGTTGGAATCCTCTTGGGCTCATTTGCACTTCTAAGAGTGGTGGAGGTTGCATCAGTGGTGAACTTTCAAGGGTCTGTATGGATGTCCAGTCACTTGAAGCACATCCCAGCAATGTGCAGCCTTGAATTCGTATCTCATACCTTTGAGAATATAAATCAAACTCAGTAAATATTAGCTGAATCACATGAAGAGAATGAAAATTTAAAAAATATATATTCCCTTTATTTATCCCCAATTCTTTTCTGTGAACAAGAAAGTCACCATTTTTAAAAAAAGGGTCTATGAAATATTTCTCCCTACCAATTTTCAAGACAAACAGATTTTCACCCATCTGAGTTAAAGTTAGGTATGGGGGATGAACTAATTGACCTCTCAAATTTTAGTATAACCCAAGAATTCTTGGACTCTAAAGGATAGGATTTTACAGTGAATGCCATTGGAAAGCAATAAAGTCTGAGGTCTTGCAGAATATATGACAGCTTCCATAGCTCTGGACTTGGGTTTCTACAGTTAATGCTAAATGACTCACCAGGAACATGTTCAGGTCATGGAGGAATGTCATGGTCCTAAGACCTCAGTGGTAATAAATCCCCTCACCTGAAACTGAACATCTTAAACCAAGCCCTCTTACACCCACTCTAAGACCTTTTGGGACAAAACTGACCTCAACATATACTAGATTATCAATCATGGAGACATCTTATTGCATTCCAGTTAAACTCAACCAATCAATTATTTTTGTCTTTTAACTGGTTTCCAGTCACTTGGAATGGCTTGTTCACATATGTGGAGAGGGTTCCTCATCTGACAACCAGATTTTTGTTGGTATTTATGTCCTTAGCTTCAAAAATGAACTTTTTCTTTATTCCTGATTCCTAGACTATTTTATTGCCTTTCAATCAACTGCACTCTTTTCCTTTTTCCTATCATTAAAAAAAATCCTCTTGGCTCTTTTCCTGTTATTTTCTTTCTTTATCTTTCTTTTTAATTTGCTGAGCATTTCTAATCACAAGTTCTCTGGTTCTCTTCTTACCTCTGAACCTCTTTCTCCCTAAGAGTTACTGATTGCAGTATGGTGAAAAGATGGCTGGATATGGATTTGATGAGGCTTGTGTCTCAATCTCAGAACCCTTCTAACATTTACTAATTTTAGGATCATAATCAAAGCATCTCTTTGTGAACCTAACCTCCTCATTTTTAAAATGAGAATAATACTGTCTAGACTATGAAGGTAATAGAGATCATCTAATTTCACAGATGAAGAAACTGAGACTTAGAGGGATGAAATGCCTTGTCCATTGTCAAGCAAAAGTAAATGGCCAAGGGGAGATTTTAAGTTAAGGTTCTTTGACTCTAGATTTAGAATTCATTCTACCACTTTTAAAGCAGCATATTTGATGTAAAGATCATATGATATAATATGTTTTGCAAAACTTAAAGTACATAACTGAACTCCATAAATGATAGCAACAACTATTTTCTTTATTTCCTTAAATTATTATTTTCCTCATTTCATCTTCCTACTGCTGCTTTGCCTAGTTTAAAGATATCACTCACAGTGTAAACTCACTACTTCTAAATTCACCACCATGCTGCACAATTCAGGTCTTGATTGAAATCTCCCTGTTTTCTCTCCTTTCTCATTAGAAGACTGGAAAAGGAGGAATATCACCTTCCAATCCCTTCCTTTATAGAGGCTGCACTGGCTACACCTTGGTGTTCTTCCATGTCCTCTTGCCATCCTCTTTCTTGACTCCTTTTGTAAGTTGCTTCCCCTCTTTAGATGAAATCATTTTGAGGGCAGTGGCTCTGTTTCTTTATATGAATGGTTAGCACAGTGTCTGGCACACTGTAGTTTCCTAATGAATGTTTATTAGATTGGAGTTAATAATAATGATGATAGCAATTATACAGTGCTTTCATGTATTAGTGTTTTCTTTGCATGAACTATTTCCATTACCTTTTTCATTTCCTTTCCTTTTCCTCCTTTTTAATTTCTGTTTTTCATCTTTTCATATAAGTTCCTTTTCCTTCCTCCCCTCATGCTGAGCTCCCTGTTTCTTTTGTCCCTCATCTGACCTAATGCTTCTTGACTTTCCTAGTTTCCTTCGAGATTGGGTTAAAATTCTATCTTCTACAAATAACCTTTTTTTTGGGGGGGGGGGAATACAGAGAAAGCAAATGGGCTTCCTAGAGCTTTGGAGGCTACAGTTTTAGAGACAGAAAAAAGAACACACCATAAATCATCTGATCAACTGAGAATAGTTGACTTACCTATCTGTATTAATGGAGTTAATGATTAGCATGGATAATTCAGAAACAATAGAATACCCAAATTATTTATATCTAGTTGTGGGATGCTTTTTACTTTTTAAGTAGATAAGTGGCTTTATTGGTTCAGAAACTCCTGGTAAGAAACTCCATCTACTAATAAAACCTACACCTGCTCTGGAATTTAAAAGTCTTGCCTAGGACACTAAAATGTTCAGGGACTTGCTAAAAGGTTGCACATTAAATATGAGTAAGATATGAGAATTAAATCCCAAATTTTCTTGTCTCAAAGAACAACTCTCAATTCCACTGCCCCAAGATGACTCTAATGGGATTCTAAATATTTTTTCCAACAATTTTGCCTTTCAATTCTACTGCCTAATTCTGTAACTCAGATGATGCTTTTGAATCCCTTGAATCTGAAATAGACAAAAGCTGAATCATAAAGCATTGAACGCATCTTTGGAAGATAACCTGCAGAAGTTCTAATTGCTGTTTAATATTTAATAGTGACCTAAATAATTGTCACAAGTAGTTGCAAAAGAACATGAATGTTTCCTTTAAACAGCACTATATACCAGAGATAATTATAGGAAGTATTTAATCTATACATCACTAGGTTATAATAATAGTTGGATTTTACTTGAGGTGGTCAGAAATCAATGCAATTTCAACCTTTGATTTTTTAAAGAGATTCTGTTCATTTTACTAAATTTTAAGCATTAAAATTCTATTTACTACTCTTTTCTCTGAGGATGTAGATTATTTATATGGGGGGGTAAGTGCTAAACTCCTATTTATGGTTTGAGACTAGGGCTATAGTTAATCTTTCTTTATGCTGAGTGTAGCACACTCAGGACAAAGGGTAGGATAGCATAGATACAGAAGTTCCAGGAAAACCAGAACTCACAAAGTGGTTTAATCCTTTCTTCCTTTTTTTTTAAAGAAGTCATGAATAGAATATGACTATCATAAGAAATAATGAATGTGATGAATACAGAAAAGCATGGAAGAGATCTTTATGAACTGATGCAGTGTAACATAGAGTCAAGACAACAACATACACAATGACTACAACAATGTATATAAAAAAAGAAACACACACACACAGACAGAATCAAGTGAATGTTGCAGAAGTATAAAGAGCAAGCATAACACTATCCTTACTCCTTTGCAAAGGTGAGACATGCACAAAAATTGCCTGTTGCAAATAATTTTCAGACTTTTCAATGTATTGATCAATCATGCTGATTTTTCCCCTTTTGTATGTTTTAAATATTATTTATAAATAATTAATACATATATAGACATATACATACATTTGGCTTTATTTAAAGAAAAAGGGGAGGAATAATGGGGGAAGCTTTGAAGACAGAAAAAAAAATAAGAGGAGTGATAAGACTGGTCCTAGACATGTAATATGCACACTTCTTGGAATAAATTATGTTCAGGGTAGAATAAAAATATATTAAGGGTTTGTGGTCAGGGAGCTAGACCTTCAAAGTTTCAGATGACACTTATCTAGAAAAGATAGTTAAAATCCAAAGAAATCTCTATAGACTGGAATCCTAGTGGTAGTTTGATAGCTGCTTAACAACTAGCTTTCCAAATTAAAAAATTATCCATCATTTTATTATAGTTTAGACAATAAACAAAATAATAAATCAAGTCCTGATATGTAGCATTTATTGACTTCCAAGGTATAAATACTCACACTGAAAATTTAAGAATTCTCTCTCATGAGCTAGCTCAAGCTGACTCTAGCACACCCAAGAAATATAGTAAGATGAAATACTGGATAAATACAAATTCTGAACTTGAATCAAAGAATAAATATAAAAACACAAGACAAAAGGCACATAGCTAAAAATTGTTTATATCACAAGGAACTGGCAATGTGATGGTCTGATAACAATATGAGTTGCTAGTATGATGTGGAAATTAAAAGCATTATTGATCTTAAACAGCTTTTAAAAGAATCATGAAGCCCAAAATGTGGACACTTCTTGGTTTCTAGAAGACTTACAGTTCAACTAGACTCTGCCCTGTTTGGAACAAGTCAGGAGCATCACACTTGGTTTTAAGCATCATATTTATTTTTTTGGAGTGGGGGATCAACTGACAAATTGGACACTATCCAGAGGAAATAAACTATGAAGTTGTGGACCTTGGAAGCATGCAACATAAGGTTCACTGAAGGACTAGGGGATTCATTTGAAGGAACCTGAAATAGAGAAGGTTCGAAAAGATGACAATTATCTTCTATTATATTTTAAGGGCAACATAAAGGGATTATAGTTGTTTTGCTTGACTCCAGAGATCAGAAATAGGAACATAGGGTATAAGTTTCAGTTCAACTTGGGAAGAAAAGGAAAACTTCCAAACAAAAATGAGCATACTAAAAGGGGAATGGGTTACTTTAATAGGTAGTGAGCTATTCATCTTTGCAGTTAAAATTAAGGAAGTAATTCCTGCTTCAGGGATGTGTTGGACTAGGTGATCTCTGGAGTCCTTTGCTACTCGGCGATGCCATGATTGTATGGAAAGCCCTCAAAGCTAACATTCCAAGAATAAGAGAGCACATCTCTGATATGTTTAAAATTTAAATACAAATATCAAGATGTTCAACTATATACTTATTTATTCTAATTACCTGATATGATGATGGTGTTAAATTACTTTTAGTTGTGACCCCATTTGAGGTTTACTTGACAAATATACTAGTGTGTTTTGCCTTTTTCTTCTCTAGCTCATTTTACAGGTGAGGAAATTGAGGATCACATTTGTCTAGGGTCACACAAATTTAAACTCAGGTCTTTTAGAATCCAGGACTAGTGCTCCATCCACTATCTAGCTATCCTATAAAGAAGGACAAATATAAATCCAAAACCTTCAAATGTATAGGAGTGACTAAGCTTAAACAAACGAGTTCCATTCCTTTACTCATCCACTAGTAGCAGAATGGAGTACACTAACAATTCCTGAAAAGTTGGACTCAAAAATCACTCTTGCAAAAATCCCAGTTATATGAGGAAATTATCTTTCAGTACACCAGTGAAGGGGAGGGGGGATATTCTTAGCTAAACAAGGGATTACAATGACTAAAGAAGATAAAGGAAATTTTTCATTTCATAATATTTTAAAAATTTTATGCAAGAACAATCAATGCTGCCAGATTTAAAAAAAATAGACGACTTTGGGGTGAAAAAGGGAAAACATCTTAGCAGTAAATTCTATAATATAAAATTGATATTTTTTGGTTGTATAAAGAAACAAGGGGATAGAGCAGAATCTATTATGCTTCAACTGAAGTAAAAATAAAAAGCAAGGGTCCACTCATAAATTCAGACAAAGTAAAAGCAAAAATAGGTCTATTAAGAGATATTTTGCTAAAATATGCTAATAATGCTAAAATACCACAGACATTGAAGTAATATCAACAGTAAATATAGATGCATCAAGTATCTAAAATTCTTAAAGGAAAAGTTAAATGAGTTATAGGAAGAACAAAACAATAAAATTATTCTGGGGATGGAGATACTCAACTTTCTCCTTTCAAAATTGGATAAATCAAAAAGTAAACAAGATAGAAGTTAAGAAGGTAAATAAAATCCTGGAAAAGTTTAATATGATAGACCTCTAGAGAAAATTGAATGGGGAATAGAAAAGAATATTCCTTTTTCTCAGCTGTACATGGTACCTTCAAAAAAGTTGGCCTTGCATTAGGGTCTTAAAAACCTCACAGAAAACCCAGCAAAGCAGAAATAGGAAATAAATTAATTTCAGATCATAGTGCAATAAAAGTTATACTTAATAAAAAATCATGGAAAGCTAGATTAAAATTATTTGGAAACCTAATAATCTAATCCTAAATAATGAGTAGGTCAAAGAACAAATCATAGAAATAATTAACAAAAGAAAACAGAATACTTAAATAATGCTTCCTTAGAAAAAGAAATTGAACAAGTCATCAATGAGATTCCTAAGGAAAAAATACCCTGGACTAGATAGATTCATAAGTAAATTTTATCAAGTATTTAAAGAATAATTAATTCTCTATATAAAACTATATAAACTATTTGAAAAAATAGGGAAATACGGAATCCTACCAAATTCCTTTTATGACACAAATATGGTGCTGATACCTAAACCAGGAAGAGCAAAAACAAAGAAAGTAAAACATAAACCAATTTCCCTAATGAATATGAATGTAAAAAATTTTAAATAAAATATTAGTAATGAGATTATAGCAATATATTACAAAGATCATACATTATGACAATTTGGAGTTATACCAGGAATTTGAAGCATGTTCAGTACTAGGAAAACTATTGCCATAATTGAGTATATCAATAACAAAATAAAAAAATTGTATGATTAGCTCCATAGATGCATAAAAAGCATTTGACAAAATACAACACTCATTCCTATTAAAAACACTAGAAAGCATATGGAGCTTTCCTTAAAATAAGTGATATCTATTTAAAACCTTCAGCAAGCATTTTGTGTAATAGGGATAAGCTATAAGCCTTTGCAATAAGATCAGGGATAAAGCAAGAATGACAATTTCAAAACCATCATTCAATATTGTACTAGAAATCCTAGTATAACAATGAGAAAAAACAATTGAGACAATAAACATTGAAGAAACAAAACTATTATTTTTTTTGCAGATGATATGATAGAGAATCCTAGCAATTCAACTAAAACTACTTGAAACAAGGAAGAATTTCAGCAAAGTTACAAGATATGAAATAAACACACAAATATCAGCATTTTTTTCCTCTCTCTCCATATATATATATATATATATATATATATATATATATATATAAAACAAAACCCAAAACCAAGAGAGATCGAAAGAGAAATTCCATGTAAAATAATTGCAGTATAAAATACTTGGGAGTCTATACATCACAAGTCCAGGAACTATGTGAACACACTTACAAAACATTTTTCACACAAATAAAGTCAGATCTAAACAATTGGAGAAATACGAATAGGTTGAAACAATATAATAAAAATGACACTTTTACCAGAGTTAACTTACTTATTTAGTGCCATGCCAAACATTATAGAGTTACAAAAAATAAAAATAATCTGGAAAAGGTAAAAAATATAAAGAAGAAAAAAATGTGAAGTAATATATTCTAGTAGAATCAGATCTCAAATAGTATTACAAAGTGGCAATCATTAAAATTATCTGTTACTGGTAAAAAATCAAAGGAGTAGGTGAGTTGAATAGACTATGTACACAATATACAGTAGTAAATGACCAAAGTAATCTATTGTTTAAAAAGCCCAAAGATCAGTACTTTGGGGACAAGAATTTACTATTTGACAAAGAGTGAAGGAAAACTGGAAAGCAGTTTTGCAGAAACAATGTTAATTAGGTGTAGACTGTTTAAGGTCAACTATAAAGTCGTATTAGGTACATGATTTAAACATAAAGGATGCTATCATGAGCAAATTGAGAGAACCTGGACCTCAGGACACTAAACGTAATAAGAACCTACAAAATGTAATATTATGCTTAGTGATTTATAAATATCTCATTTGATCCTCTCAAGCAACACTAAGAGTTGATACTATTACTTTCCTCATTTTGTAGTTGAGTAAACTGAGGCAGTCAGAAATTTAAGTGACTTGTCTAAAGTCACACAACCAATAAGTGTTTGAGGCTGAATTTTAACTCCCGGATTCAAATTCAGTTTTTCTACCTCTGCTACCTCAAGGGAAAAAAAATGGTGAATGTCATACTTCAGTATCAGTCTGCTGAAATCACCTGTGTGTCACTGTGAATCTCCTGTACCTAGGACATAAATGTACATAGATATATAAAAACTTTTGCAATTGCTGAATTGAATCCAACTCCTTCCATATATTGGTATGTTTATCACTGAACCTGGCTGGACACCCTATCACCCATTTGTTAACCAAATCTTATTGGTACACAATTCAAGAAACAATGTATGGCTATGAGAATTGGATTATAAGGAAGACTGAGTAACACCCAATGGATGCTTTCAAATGGTGGAGTTGGAGAAAAATTTTGAGAGTCCTTTGGACAGCAGGGAGATCAAATCAGTCAATCATTAAATAAATTAAATCAGATTCTTCACCAGAAGTTTAAATACTTTGTCTACCTAATGAGAAGACAAAACTCATAGAAAAGAAAAGGATGTTGGGAAAGACTGGAGGCAAAAAGGAAAAGGGATAGCAAAAGATTCTCATCTGGCTCTATAATGTCATAGAAACAATGAACATGAAATTGGACAGAGTTTGGGAGACAGTGGAAGATAGAAGGTATGCTATAATCCATGGAATCACAAAGAATCAGACAAAACTGAATGACAGAACAACAATTCAAGACACAAAGAACTAGACACTTACCTGTGATAGGGTTTTAATTGGGTTACCATGAATGACCGCCTAGCAAAAGAACTATGAGTCATGTTCATGTGTATGGCTTTTGCCTCTGTTTCAACTGGATCCCATACTTGGAGGGTATAGTTAATGATATCACCATTGGTCTTTGCAGGGGGATTCCAGTTCACTTCAATCTCTTGAGAGTTCCATGCCTGTAGCTCTGGAGGTGGCATCCCAGATGGTGCAGAAGGGTTTGTTTTGACTTTAACCAATGGACTAGAGGTGTTACCTTGACTATTACTGGCTATCACTGTGTAACCATACTCCTTGCCTGAGGAAAGGTTAAAATCATGGTAGCGAGTTTCTGGACCAGTATAGACAATCTCTTTTTCTCTCCTCACCTCATAATTTATTATATGCCCATTTGGATTAGCAGGAGGTTGCCAGGTAATTTCTATTGACTCTGAGCTTGTGGCTTGTAACTTTGGAGGGTTCATATTTTGTGGTGGAGCCTCCATTGTCCTGGCAGATCTGGCTTCACTGGATGTGCAGCCTCCATTAGTACAGGCTGTTAACACGAAATCATATTCAGTATATGGCTGGAGGTGGGAAATTACTCCAGACAGGTTCTTTCCAGCATAGTATTCTTTGCCATTAAAGCTTAGGAAGTACTTGACGATTTCTCCATTGGGGACTAGAGGAGGTGACCAAGACACATTGATCTGAGTGGCACTAAGAGCCCAAAGAGAGGGCGGATTGACTAGAGTGGGGGCTGCCTCCGGAGTCTGGATGGTGGAGGTTTGACTAGTTGAGCAGCCTTCCGCAGTGCAAGCTATCACTGCATAGGTATATTCGGAGTAAGGAAGTAATTCATTGTCAGTATAATTAAAAGTTTCGGCATCAAAGCTGAAAGGATAGAGTACTTCATTTCTTTGGATTCGATAGGAATGGATGATCCCATTAGGCTGTTCTGGAGGGGTCCAAGAAATCATCAGTCTCAGGGGATTTAAAGATTCCAAGACCAAATCAGGTGGCAAAAGACCCTCTGGTGGGGCTTGTTTTGTCTTCACCGCAGACCAAGGGCTATCGGTGTGACCTGCTGAATTCCAAGTACGGATTTTATATTCATATGGAGTCCAAGGTTGTAAACCTTTGTCATTATAAGCAAATGTATTTCTTTCAGTGTTATATTCTGTGAAAACAATTTCCTCATCTGCTTGAGTCGTCCTGTTCCTCCCAGCATTTCCCTTGAAGCATCTGTGAATCACTTCATAGTGAATTATTTTTCCATTTGGATTAATTGGCTCAGACCAACTCAGCTCAATGCTTGTTGCCCCCACGGACTGGATTGTGGGAGCCAGCTGAGAGGTGGGAGGGGCTTCAGCTGTCCAGAGCCCCTGAGGGGCAGAGAGAGTGCAGCCTGCTATGGTGCAGGCCTCCAGGGTTAATACGTAGAGAGTAAAAGGTTCAAGACGTCTGAAAAGAAACTGTCGAGACAAGCCAGTATATTCCAGGTTACCATCACTGAAGATATTATATGCCTGTCGGGAGATAAGAATAAGAGAGCAATTGTAAAATTTACAAATGATTTCTTGTTGTGTCTTTTTCTTTAATCTTTTACTTTTGTTCTCTTTTCTTATTCTGACATTTGCCTGGTGGCCTGAAAGGTAGATTGAATCTTTCCCTAAATGGGGTTGATCAGCAATGTCTATTTAGAAAGTTCTCTAAAGGGAGGAATGATGATTTTAATAAATAATGAACAATCACTGAAACAGCACTCAGAACACTATTTGGTAACCTAAAAGCAAAAAAAAAGTACTGTCTGATTCTCTGACCCACAGCTGCATTTGGGGTTCATCCAATAGTGTGTAAAGGGAGAATTTTGAAAGGTTTTTTTTTAGGTTTTTGCAAGGCAAATGGAGTTAAGTGGCTTGCCCAAGGCCACACAGCTAGGTGTCTGAGGTCGGATTTGAACTCAGGTATTCCTGACACCAGGGCCAGCGCTCTATCTACTGGGCCACCTAGCCACCCCCTACCCACTGTGCCACCTAGCCGCCCCGAGTGCACCACCTAGCCGCCCCTTGAATGGTTTTTTGAGCTACCAGAGGTGACACAGTGGAAAAAGTATTGGACCAAAAAAACCTGAGTTCAAATGCAGTCTTAGATACTTACTAATGATGTGATATTGGATAATTCACCACTGTCTGCCTCAGTTTCTTCATTTGTAAAATGAGGATAATATCTACATCTCAGAGTTATTATGAGGATCGAATATTATTTGTAAAATGCTTAGCATAATGCCTGTCTCATAGGGGTTATTTAAAAATGGTTTCATTCCTTCATAATCATAGTATTAAAGTGGATCAGCACCCTACTTCTTCCTCTCATTCCTCTTAAAGTGAGCAGTATCTGCCAATACCCGAGCATATCACCTCAAAAGAAATCTCTAGGAAGTACAATCATAGCATCTAATTCTCTGCTTTGCCACTTTTCAATAATATAATAAAGAGGGGATGGTGTGCAATAGCCATGTTTAGGTTTTTAATTGTTAAAATCCATTTTCTTCTAGAAATATGTATTAGTCTTGTCTTGAATAGATAACTATGAAGGACAATTCAGGATTTTTGTCTCTCTTCTGTAGATAAAGAGAACAGTGGTATGACCTGAGAAGCTAGCAGGGGAAAACAGCATATTATGAAAGAGTTAATTCAATAGTTATTAATTCATGACATAAAGGGGTCATCTTAGAACAGTACCCTGAGAAAAGGTGGGGCAGTCAAACTACATTGAGATAGGAGAGCTTTAGGTTCTAATCTTGTTACTGATGCTAGGTAGTTGACTACAGGTCACTAAACATTTCCTTTTTCATAAAATAGGGAAAATAATACTTATGCTATCCTATCCCAGTGTTGTTAAAAATAATTAAGTGCAAAATTTCAACATTAACATTCTATGAGAAAATAAGTACCTTAATCACACCATTGGTCCTAATAGGCTCAGACCACTGAAGTAACAAGGCATGCCCATTCTCTTTCCTTTCCACTGTAAAGTTGCTCAGCCCACTTGGGGAAGATTCTAAGGTGCAAACTGGGGTCCACGGGCTTGATACTTCTCCTGCATGGTTTACAGCCACAACGCCAATGTGATAGTTTGTGAATGGTTCTAACCCAAAAAGGTGGGCCTGGTGCCTTGTTCCCTGAAACAGAAATAAATAATTAATGATGTTCCTTTTGGAAACAGGCGATCATTATCTGAAGGTCATTCCCTTACTGATATCATCCAGTGAAAGCACACAAGGGAATGGTAGTCATTTCATTATCATCATTAAGAAGCAATGTTTATTGAGCATCCCTTGTGGATATGATAGAAGGCTGTATGGCATAGAGATTTGGAGTAAACAAGACTCTTGCCTAAAAAAATTACAAGATAGAAATAAAAATACAATGTTATATCAGACCAATAGTTTATTCAGCCCAGTATTCACAACTATGACAGTGGTATCAAGGTAAATTTTGCTAAGTATGTAGCATACTGGCCCTCTAGGTCATTCTTAAAAGCTAGGGATGTACCAAGAATATGCCTAACCCTTTTTAAAAAATATCTAAATAATAGACAAAGAAACAAGGAAAGATGATTCTGTTGGTTTCTAACAGGACCCATGTAGCCATTATGTAAGGAAATCAAACACTGTGCCTATGAGTCCACCATGACCACCACCTATACCAACAGTAACTTTTATTAACTGTTACTGACAGTGTATGTGCCATATAGGCCAAACCACTGTTACCACTTGAACCATCAGATCCTCCTGGAACTTTCTTAATGGAGAAAACTCATGATCAAGAATCCAAGAACCCTGGAAATTGCAATGTATCTCCAGGTTATTGGACTTTCTTCCATTCCAGTCTCTTTAGTCATTTATTAAGCATTAAGTATATATATATATATATATATATATATATATACATATACACACACATATATACACATACATATATATACACACACATACACACACATACATACATATATATATATATATGTATATGAAAGGCACTGAGCTAAGTAATGAGGATAAACATAATCCAATATTAGGTTCATGTCTGATAAAGTAGATTATTATATGCCTGTCAGGAGATAAGAATAAGAGAGCAATTGTAAAATTTACAAATGATTTCTTGTGTCTTTTTCTTTAATCTTTTACTTTTGTTCTCTTTTCTTATTCTGACATTTGCCTGGTGGCCTGAAAGGTAGATTGAATCTTTCCCTAAGTGGGGTTGATCAGCAATGTCTATTTAGAAAGTTCTCTAAAGGGAGGAAGGCCCCCAATTCCTAGTAAGTTCCTCTTTGTAAATGTAGTTTTGAAACATAGGAATAGCTTGTGATTATGTGTCCCCTTAACCTAGAGAGCAAGCATTCTTCAATAATGGGATAAGATTTTTAACCTTGGTGTAGTAAAGGGCACTCTCTCCTATGTAGCTCCTATGGCTAGGGCCAGCTAAATAGTGCAGGGACCTTGGAGTCAGAAGGAAGGAGTTTGAATCTGACTTCAGACAGACTTGATTCGTACTAGCTGTATTACCTTGGGCAAGTCACTTAACCCTGATTGCCTTGCATCCAGGTCCATCTCCAGTCACCCTGATCCATATCTAAACACTGGACCAAGATAGCCCTGGAGGAGAAAGTGAATCTGGGAACTTAGTTCAGCACCCCCTCAATCAATCCAATTTATGTGCTTGTCAAGGCATCATCTTCCTGACGTCAAGGTCATACTTCAAAAATGAAGAACAAATATCAACAGCACATGAAAATACAAGGAAAGGGGCAACCACAGGTGTTAATGAGAAATTAGATTGAATAAGTCTGATAGTCTTTGGCACTTGATTCTAATGTTGATCACACCCACCTGGAAGGGTGGAGGAGAGCGGAATAAAGATCCCTGGTTCCTCCTGTCTCTTTTTCTCTCAGCTCTCCAGACACTCAGAAGATTCCTTACATTAAAAAATCTATGTTTTCTACGTCTAGTTTTCACTTTTAGTGGTCTCACAGAAAAGTTTTGATTTCTCCCACCCCAATTTTTTTTTGAGGAAAAACCTGCAGATGTCTTTGCCATCAACTTTTATAATCATATTGCTATTGCTTCATGCATCCTGGGAAGAACCCACTATTTTCTTCTTTTCCCCTCAATTCTGATTTCTCTCTCTCTCTCTCTCTCTCTCTCTCTCTCTCTCTCTCTCTCTCTCTCTCTTTCAAAAAAAATCTCAAAAAAACTTCTGTTGTAAGAGGAAAACACCACCCTTCAGTTAGATTTTTCTCTTTGGATTGACTGACAACTGAAACCTTATTAAATCAGTTAGACAAAGAAAGGTAAAAAACCAAAACAAACAAATAAAAAGAAATCACTGTCCCTGTACTCAAGGAGCTCACATTTTAATGGGCACAACAACATGGAGATCCTTAAGGGGAGAAACACTGGTAGAGAAAAGGCCCACTATCTCTCACCTTATAGCCTACCTGCTTCCATCAGATATGTTCTAGGAATAGGAATCTCTCCCTTCATTCTTTCTTTCATCACTACCAACTGTCCCCCAGGGAGAGCAACCCTTGGGAAATATAACTTTGCAACTTCTTCTTCAGATGCTACAGGTCTGACATTTCATTAGCCACAGCTGCTAAAAACCTGGAAAAGCAAGTTCTGCCCATCATAGTCCCTTAGCACTTTCAAATCATTCAACATCAGAAAGAAATCTTTTATTTTTATCATTTGAAATGTCATTTAAGAAGATGGGCTACAATTCACTTTGTCTCTAGATCCAAAGCTCTAAAATGTGTTGTTTCCCCATTAGTATATGAGCATTTTGAGAGCAGAGACTGGCTGGCTTTTTTATTTAAAACCTCAGTACTAAGCACTTCTTTACAAATAGTAATTACTTAACAAATGATTTTTAATTCATTCATTCACTCATTCCTATATTGGTAAGGAGGGTTTATGAGTTTCCTTCTGTCAAATTGAGCATCTCTCTCCCCCCCCCCCCCCTATAATGCATATACATATGCCTTGTTTAAAAGACAGAGAAATCTCTTGATTGTTTTTCAGGAATTCCACAGTAATTGGCCGTTTAGAACTCAGAAGGAATCTTATCAAAGATAGCACTCTTCTCTGTGATCTATAGGAGAGAGCTGACAATGAGCTTGGCCCTTTTGCCTTTTTTTCCTTTTTCTTTATCAGAAGATAAATCAACCCTGTCCTCTAGTTAGGAGATTGGGGGTATGGGGGTATGAGAACACAGATGATGAACTTCTGTCATATGTTTCTATAAGAAGGAAAGAAAATTGATATTTAAATAGAAGAGTCAAGTAACTGGTAGACTTATTACAAATAGATCAGTTTTCACTTATAGATCTATGCATGCATGTTATATATACATGAATATATTTATGTATCTTTACACATATATGTATAGTTCTAGATAGAATTCTTAAGGATGAATTATAACTAATTTAATGGTGTATACAGTTATGATATATGGAATTAATTGGGATTTCTGGAGTTTTAAGTGTGCTAATGGGGGGTCAGCACTTGTTCCTCTTGTCCTTGGGGGGAATTTTTATAGAATTGGGTAACAGTATGGAGCAGATAAAATTTTGTCACAGGGTATCAAAAATGAATAAACTTCTTCCTACTTTGTAAGGCACACTTACTCCTGTGGTGTCTGGCAACTTCATTGTACATCTATTAGTCCTAACCACTTTGTTCCCATCACTGTAATACCCCTCTTCTGGGTCATACCTTACCCCTCAACTGTCATAGGAGTGAGGGATGGACTCCCTGGAGAAGCAAGTCCTTTCCAGGGTAACTGCACCCTCATTTTGCTTTAGGCACAGTTACTGCCAGTTACAGCTTTAAATAGGAGCAACATCTGGATAAAAATATGTGTGTCTATATTTTACCTTAAGGTGATTCTCCTTAGCTTAGAGATATATGGTATAACAATTTGTCCAAATGATTTATAATAAAAGATACATCAAAGCAAAGTGAACCATTTTTCTACCAGCTTGATTTAGGCAAAACTACAAAATACCATTTCTACATAGTTATGGGTTTGAATTATTGTGTTCCTGTTTCTTATTTAGCTATTAAACACAGGTAGAGAAAAATATAATTTTCTTGATGTAGCAAAAATTTGTGAAGCCAATTTCCCTGTTTCAATAAGTCTGATTAAACTGTTAAATGCCAACCCCTGGAATTCTTTAATATTTAAACATTTGCTAAGCAACCAGACTCTGCAACAAATTTTACAGAAATATTAATTTCTCTTTTTTTAAATATTAAAAGTTAGACGATAAATATTTAAATAGTTATTTCTCCACAACACTGGATTGGTCTTTTAGATAAATACAGCACAGAGCTGGAATGACCATAATGAATATTAAATGTGAAGATGCCACAAGTCCCGATTACAAACATACTTTTCTGATAAATGATTCGTTTTCTGTGAAACAGGGCAAACATGGGCAAGATTAATAATGCAAAAAAGTATAATTCTTTGTTAGGACTATTCAGTAATTGGTGCCAAAAAAGCATAAGCTCCGATACAAATAGTAATCACCTCTAACAGATTATATATAAAAAAGGGTTGACTGCTAGGGGACATTTAGAGATATCTTTTGTCATAAGAAACATGAAAACCATGTGGGCTATAAAGCAAAAACATATGTATATTGTCAATAGCAGCACCTGCTCAATTACAGTTTATTTCAGGACTGAGAATTCCATTCAGCCCCTAGATGGCAATACTATCAAACATTTTTGGTAACATGAGTACTTAATGATTAACAGCCCGCATTCACTCATCCAACGTACTCAAGGCAACCATTAAAAAAATAACAAAACTGATTTCATTATAGATTCTTTTAATAAACATTTATGGCTTAGATCCTTGAAAGTAGTAGCATTCCAACTGCCCTGGCCCCAACCTCACATATCACCTACTGTAAAGTTATGAACTGCAAGTTACAATATAGGACTCAAGTTTAAGTTCATATCTGGCAGTGAAATTAGGTGCTGAAATTATGTTGGCATAAAATGCAATTGAAATCAGCTCTTCTGTAGGTTTTGATTTATGGTTTTCATTTTTATGATGCTATTGTGATTTTAAAATAAAACTTCTCGAAATTCAAAATGTATATTAAGAAAAAACAATTCCTGAAATAAAATATTTATTTCTTGAAAGTTACACAAAAACATTCTTTTGATAGTCACCCCATGCCCATGTACATGTTTAAGTTTTACAGTTAAGTAATAGCTTTGTGTTTTTTTAGCCAGTTGCATGTGAAATAAAGATTAGTGGCAACTTTGTAAAAAAAAATGACAAAAACTATCTTGCCAGAATATGAACTATTCTAGAGGTAACAAAGCATTCCATAAATGGAACCCTTGACAGAACCCCAACATAAGGGAAGGGAAAGATTTATTTATATTAATTTAGGCTAATTTTACAAAATGCCTAAAAGACTGACTGGAAAGTAGGGAAAAAAAATCAGTTTCACAACTGGTCACTTCATCTATATCACATCAGATAACTGAGTTTGACTGATTGATTCCTTCAACCAATTGATTTTTCTCTTAAAATTGACCTAGCAATTAGTTCATAAAATTATCATCATAGCCTTTCTTTTGCAGTGATGATATTCTGCAAATCTCCTTCCCTCTCCCTTCCCCTGGTAACTGATAAAATATTTTATTCCTTCTAATATTTTTGGAAAAATGATGATTTTTTAAATGCTGATTTTTATCCTCCAGTATCTCCTCCAACCTCTCTTTTTCCTCTCTGTAACCATTGTCTCCCTGCTTTAGCTCCCTTTCTCTCATACCATCTTTTCAATTGAGTCCTCACGTGCAATTTTCTTTCTTCCTCATCTTTTTTTTGCCCTCTAGTCTACCACTTTATATTTGTCCTACTTTTCTCTCTTTGCCCATCCTGTACCTTTATTCTGGATTTTTTTTTATTATTCTGAGACAAAATACAGTTCACTGTTAATGCAAGCTGTCACATCTGTTTGACAGTCCATCATCAGAGGACAGCCACTAGAAAATAATGATCGTAAAGAAAAAGAGAGGTGTTATTACTTTAAAAAAGCAAGGACCACTTAGTTTTCATCAATTGAATCTCTTTACCAAGCTGAGCCTTCTTTTCATTTGGCTCTTTTTTGAACTTCTAGGCACAAGAATCAAATAACTTAGGGGATCAAATCAGCTTACCATTTCATGAAGTAAAAAGGCATCAGGATATGGCAAATTGTGCACCAAGGAGGGACTCTGCTGGCAACTTGGGTCTATCTGCTAAGTTCCCAGACCTGCTCCTGGGGACAGCTGTGGCTATGTGGTCTTAAGCAGTCTGGCAATTTTACATCATCTGCTCTGATTGCTTTTGACGACTTGAAGTGCCCCAAAGGTGGCCATGGGGTCAAGAGGTTTTTGTAGGTTGAAAATGATCAAAAATTAGCATTGATCTGTAGGTGTCAATAAAAGTCTACTCAGGCAGACTCCCTGAACAAATGTTTAAACTGCATAAACCCACATACCCTAGTCATCTTTGAATTTATTGATCTGATGATCCAGCAGTTTCTAGAGCTTTTATTCTGGGCTTTGTAGTGTACTTGAGGAGAAGCCACCATCCTTAATACTGAGGATCCTAAGGATGATTCTGCTTTTTTTAAATGTAAAGAATTGATGAGATGATTCCATCATCCATGTCAGCAGAGGGAGCACTGTTAACACACACACACCCAACAGGGGCACACACACACATGCACACATATGTATACACAATGTATGTGTATACACATCCATATTTTCATGTGTGTAGATACCTATTTGGTGGTACAGGGCTGTGTGTGTGTGTGTGTATGTGTGTGTGTGTTTTCATATTGAAAAACACCAACCATTTTGAACTGAGTCTCTATAATGTATAGTGAAACATTTCTTCTATCTTTGGATTTCACTTACCACCCTCCTTTCCCTAGGATCCTTATTGTGTGAGTGAGTTTTGGCTTATAAATCCTAGATACCTGACTGGACTCCCTTTGACTGTTCAGGGTATAACTCACATGGAATCTCTCTCTCTCTCTCTCTCTCTCTCTCTCTCTCTCTCCCCCCCCCCCCTCTGAACTAATAAGGAAACTTGCCTTATTTTAGAGGGAATGGTTTTTCCCTTTGGCACAGTGAGAAACTGGGGAGCTTGATGTGGGCAAAAGACTAGATTTTGACTTTAGAATAGAAAATTAAACAATGTGAAGCTGGATATATATGTGTGGTACAATGGATAGAGCACCAGCCCTGGAGTCAGGAGGACCTGAGTTCAAATCCAGTCTTAGACACTTAATAATTGCCTAACTGTGTGACCTTGGGCAAGTCATTTAATCCCATTGCCTTGCAAAAACAATAAAACAAAAACAAAAATGAAATGTCCCAGGAGAGGAATAGCAGCAAACAAGTTTGGCAAGACATGAATTACATGAGAAGGAGTAATATGCAATAACCTGGGAAGAAAGGTTATATTCAGATTGCAAAGAATTTTAAATACTGAACAGAGGCTAATTGATGGAGTAAATAAAGTTCTGTTGCTGGTGTTTCCCAGTTAACAATCAACCAATGTGACATTATTATCTCTCAGAAACATTAATGAACCCTAGTTCATTTACAATAGTTTCCAAATTCATGCATTAAACAGTCTGCATTCAGTCATCTACTTGGCTATTGGATAGCATCAGAAATTCTAATGATCTCGAAACATTGTCAAATGAATAACACATAGTCTTCTTATAGACAACAGTTAGAGATATTATTACAATGGAGATATTTTTCTTCCCCATT
The DNA here is from genome assembly GCF_037893015.1 of Macrotis lagotis. Lineage (NCBI taxonomy): Eukaryota > Metazoa > Chordata > Mammalia > Peramelemorphia > Peramelidae > Macrotis > Macrotis lagotis. The sequence continues at coordinate 118,533,720 of NC_133659.1, forward strand.
CATAAAGTTAGTTTTAAAATTTTAGTAAAAATCCATGTCTAGTGCTTCTTTATCTTAAAAACATTCTAGCATTTATTACTCTTGAGAAAATAATTCACATTTGGTGATTTTCTATTGTGATCTGGGGGTTTCTTCTTCATACAATAATACATTCCATCTTCCCATTCTGTAAAGTTTTAATGTACCCTCAGAACTTTTACTGGTATGGCCTATACTTCCTTTCCCAATGCTTTTGCTTGCCAAACTTATAATTGTACTCAATCCTGTCTCCCCCTCCTACCTATATCCCTAAGCTGGCAGAACAAAGTCTCACTGCAGCAAACATACTCAAAGTTACTACATAAATATGAATCCCCACAAAATATCACCAAAAGCTAGGAAAAAAATAGAGGAAAATATCCTTTATGCACATGAGTAGATGTCTCTACGTCTCATAAATACTATATACATGGACTAACATTCAAAAATAGTAAAACTGCCCCAAAGTGAGTAGGGAGAGTTAAAATAGTCATGGAGATAGTCACTTCATATCATTTACTGAACTCTAGTTGTACAAAGCAAATTGTACTAGAAATTCTGGAAAGATACAAAAGTAGATGATAGTATTTAATATTGTACTAAGAATGTAGAAATTAGAATTCTAGGCCCAGTTTATTTTTTCTGTAAGACAATGGGGTTAAGTAACTTGCTCAAAGTCACACAGCTGGGTAATTATTAAATGTCTGAGGATGGATTTGAACTCAGGTCCTCCTGACTCCAGGGCCAGTACTCTATCCACTGAGCCACCTAGCTTCTTTGGTCAAGTTCTTTGGTCAAGTCATACCTACCACCTTGGGACTTCAGTTTTCATATCTGGAGAAACCAAACAATGAACTACTATGTGAACAGCCCTTGGTCACTGGGAGGGGGGGGGTCACAAAGTACATCAACACCTGTATTCTTGAATTTTGAGTTGCCCTGGACTCATGTACCTCCTTACTATGGCTTTAAAATATTGCACTTACTTTTTCTCACAGATGCTTCCAATCAGTCAATAAATATTTATTAATTACCTTTTATGTACCAGACACTGTGTGCTGTGTTGAGTATTCAGTAAAACTCAAAAAATAGTCCCTATCATTAAGGAGCTTACAATTTAATGTGTGCTTTGGTGGACAAGTATTTTTCAGGTTTGTGAGTGGAATTCCATCTTTTTAATTATTGTTTTGCTAATTAATGTTTCTGAGAGATAACAATGCCACATTGGTTGATTATTAACTGGGAAGTACCAGCAACAGAACTTTATTTACTCTATCAGTTAGCCTCTGTTCAGCATTTAAAATTCTTTGCAATCTGACTATAACCTTTCTTCCCAGGTTATTGCATATTACTCCTTCTCATGTAATTCATGTCTTGCCAAACTTGTTTGCTGCTATTCCTCTCCTGGGACAATTCATTTTTGTTTTTGTTTTATTGTTTTTGCAAGGCAATGGGATTAAATGACTTGCCCAAGGTCACACAGTTAGGCAATTATTAAGTGTCTAAGACTGGATTTGAACTCAGGTCCTCCTGACTCCAGGGCTGGTGCTCTATCCATTGCACCACATAGATATCCCTCCTGGGACATTTCATCTCCCTTCTTTCAGGTTATTCTTATGTCTGGAATAGGTTTCCTCCTCATTTTTGAATATTCTAATGTTCTAATATTCTTGTGTTTCCTTCAGAGTTCAACTCAAATTCCACATAGGATTTTCCTAATCTTACTGCCTCCTGGTAGCTGGTAGCTGATTCCTCCTGTCCAATTGTCCTGAATTTTTTTTATTCAAATATTAGTAAATGTGTTCTCCATATAGAATGCAAACTCCTTGAGGGAAGACACTATTTCAGTTTTTTTCTTTGAACCACAGCACCTAGCATACTTCCATAGTCATTTAAAAAATGCTGCTTAATCTTTCTAGGCTTTGCTTTCCTTATCTATAAAATATCAGTGCAACATTCAATGATTTCTCAGTCCAACAGTAATGTTCTATTATTCTTCTCATACATATGATAAGATGGGACATTTTAAAAGCTGTGATTTTAAAGTGATCTTTATTAATAGTTAATAGAGATTATATAGTTCTTGATCTATATCATATGTTAATATAAGACATCAATATAATTACTACAATAAAGACAAGAGATAGAAGTCATTGGTAGCAGTGGAGCCAGAAATATAATGAAGAAACATTAGTTTTTCCTCTAAAAGGAAAGTGAATTGTTGGACATGGACTATAATTCCAAAAGACCCAGAGTCTTAGGTACTGTACAACTCTAACTGATGCAATTATAAATTCCTTTTTTTTGAATAAAAGTTTTAGTTTATTAGGGGAATTCCCCCTTCCACTCCCCATTCTAAGGTAATGAATTTGTATTTAATAATAGAAATTAATGGGAAAATTGGGTTCACTTTACAAAATATTTCTTTACTGCCAACTTTTCTGAAACAAACTAATTTATAAAGCAAGGGACATGTTATTTGTTAAATTAAAAATTTTTAATTACAATAATACATATATATAAAGGTAGATCTTTGAAAAAGCTGTCATATTTTATTAAAGCAAGAGAATAAAAAATAAAATTTGTAATTATGAATCAATTTTAATATAACTCGACTCAAAGGGCCTCTCTTTAGTAGTAGAAATTGATATTTTTAACACCTGAGCACAGTCAGTTTGATGCAAGTACCCCTAAGAGTAAGAGAATTTGATAGGATAGCCAAGTTAGAGTTGGCCCTATTGAAAACCATCATGATGATCAATTTGATAGGGAGGACAGAAGAGTGCAATGTGCTCCTTCATGTTCTTTTCACACAAGAAGGCAAGATATATTAGGAAACATAAAAATTGTCAATATTCTACCTGCTGGAAATGCTTCAGAGCATATGACACTGATCACTAAAGCAGGAAAACTCTGAGTGAGCAGGAAATGGATTGAAGGTATGAACCCCCATTTTGTGCCAGTACTAAATCACAACAAAGTTGGAAAGTAATTTTGCCATCTAGGGGATAGGGATTCTTGTCAAATCTACCTTCAGATTCAAACCATATGGCAAATTTTTTTCAGATCAATTTCAGATTAACTGTAAGAAATAACTTTATCATTAAGTTTTGGATTACATGATACAAAAAATGAAACCAAAATGATAATAAAATCTAAAGTAGAAAAGTAGTCAAAGAACTTGAGGTTATTAAAAATCTTTGCTTAACTAAATTCCCCAGATACTGTTTAATAAAAAAAGTGGATGACAAAAAGTTTTCCATACTTGGAAATTTTGAAAAACTTAAAAAAAATTAATGGTATGACTTGAATTAGCAGACCAATTATACAAAAATAAAGTAATTTAAAAAATCTAACATTTCCTAAAACCTTGACAAACAAATGTACTCTCCCACAATACTGATATAAAGTATAAAAACATTTCAGAACTTACATACAAGCGGTAGCAGTTGTCTTGGTAAATGAGAGAATTGAGGGGATTAGAGTGGCGAGTGAAAGGGAGAATTGAGTGAAGCACTCTGACTCCATAGTGTAACAAATCTGAAGCCAGCTCAGTTCCCCTTCAATTCAGTTATGGGTCTAGTCCAATTTTCATTTTGTGGGAAATTGGGAGAAGACTTTACTTCATTGTATGAACTTATTCTTGCTTTGCTGAGAAACTGAACCTCTACCTGCTGCTTAGAAACCCTTAACTAAACAACCAGTTTATGATGACCAGCAATCCAGGCAGATCCAAAGACGGATGCAAGTTTTCTCAAAATTAAACATTCCATGCAACCCATACATTTATCTGATAACTGCCTCTATACTAGCCAACCAGTTATTGTTTTCATGTTCCTTTGGTTGAATATAGACATTTAGGGGCAGTAGGACCCCTATTTTCTGAATTGAGGGAATAATACCTGTTTAATTTACCCTTCCATATTGGAAAGTCCTTAATCTTTGCTCCAATTAGAATGAGATTGCCTAGATTTGCATCTTGGTTAACTGTTTGCTTTTAATTAATTATTTTTATTTATTGTTGTCATGTTTGACTCTTTGTGACCCCATTTGGGGTTTTCTTGGTAAAGGTCCTGGAGTGGTTTGCTATTTCCTTTTCTAGCTCATTTTATGAGCTAGAAACTAAAGCAGACAGAGATCAATGGCTTGCCCAGGATCACATGGCTAGTGTCTGAGGCCAGATCTGAAATCAGGTTTTCCTAACTCCAGGCCTGGCACTCTAACCATTGTCCCATTTAGCTGACCCTCACCTGCCAATCTGAGAGTTTGTGAACTTTAAGTTTAATGTGAGGAAATATGTATTCTGTTAAGCCATGAATGACTCGTTATGGTCCCTTTTGGGGTTTTCTTGTTAAAGATACTGAAATGGTTTGCTATTTCCTTCAGTTTGTTTTACAGACGAGGAAACTGAAGCAAACAGGGTCAAATAACTTGTCCAGGACTATACAATTGTTAAGTGCGTAAGGGTCAGATTTGAACTCAGAAACATAAATCTATCTGACTTCAAGCTTGTCACTCTATACTCTTTGGCACCTAATTGCTTATTTGATTAATTGTTTTTAATGTGTAAAAATATATCTCTCCTTTTATTCAGTATCCAGGGCCAAATCTGAAAAAGGCAACTGATCCCAATTTGTTGGACCATTGGCATTCATTGCTTAATAAATTGATATGCCCAGAAACTTGAAACTGTTTCCTCAGTCATTTTATCTTTCACCTTCCACATAAGAATAATAGGGAGGAAAGATGAAGCTGTCAGGAAATATTCTTTAAGAACTGGAATCCATCACTACCATGGTAGAAGTGATGATATAGTTAACTTGTAAAACAGTACTGGAATTTTTTTTGTCAAACTCTAAATGGATCATGTAATAGAGAGCTTGAATGTTTTATTGTACAATAAAAGCAAGCAAAAAGAAATATGCTGAAATATGGAAAACAAAAGCATATTAAAGGGCAGCTTAGGTGGCCTAGTGGATAGAGCACCGGCTCTGGAAACAGGAGGACTTGAGTTCAAATATGACTTCAGACACTTAATAATTACCTTACTGTATAACCTTGGACAAGTCACTTAAACCCATTGCCTTGCCAAAAAAAAATATCAAAAATGGAAGATTCCCTTGATCAGTAACTGAAACCAAAGAACACAAGATTAAAATACTAAAAGTGATAAATCAGCAATAAAAGAACAAAATAGACATTTTAATCTTAATAAAACTTTGTTGTCAAGGTATGAGAAGCGAAGAAATTGGAGGAAAATGTGTTTTATAAATCAATGGTAGCCAAACTTTTTTGTCTATGCTTTTCAATTAGTAAAAGTTTTTGAGTATGAATCTCTAGTATGACCTTTTTGTCATATATATGTGTATATAATATATATCATATTTATATGTATACACACATATGATTGGCAGTTTCTCTGGATAAAAATGTAGACCTCACAAATATATGTAAATGGGAAGATGTGTGCCATTGGCTTGCTTACTAAATCACGATACTAATTTTTAAAATTCATTATCATTTTTCAAAGAGATTCATTGGAATTTGTCTAATAAAATTTGTTTCCCTCATGTCAGTTTTTTTGGGGGGAGTTTTCCCTCTGAAAAGCTTTCATTATTTTCTGCAGATTAAATATATGATTAGATAAAATATTTGGAAATTGAAGAAAACCTGACATTACACATATTAAGAAAGATATTTCATCATAATTGGGCTTTTTGATCTTCTCCATAAATACTATTCCAGTTCCCCTCCATACCTTTCATCATGGCTAGAAGGTTCTGCTTCCTTATTCCTACATCTTAGAATCTCTATTCACATCCAAGGCTCACCTTAAAAACTATCTTCTCTTGTGAGCAAGACTTTTATTGAATGTCAGTTATTTTTACAAACTCATATGAAAATGTTGCATTGTTATGTTATTAGAAAATCAATTAAAAATCCACTGTAACTCTCCATCTGTAAGATTTTTTAACAGGCAAGAAACTCCTGGTTATGTTTTCAAAGTGTGCAAAGATTTTTTTTTTTAGGTTTTTGCAAGGCATTGGGGTTAAGAGGCTTGCCCAAGGTCACACAGCTAGGTAATTATTTAGTGTCTGAGGTCAGATTTGGACTAAAATCCTCCTGACTTCAGGGTTGGTGCTCTATCCACTGCACCACCTAGCCACCCCTTACTATTAGATTTTTAAAAAATAGGTGACACTTCAGTTTCTAGAGCAAAATCTCATATTATTGGAAACATTTCCAAATATCCACTTAAAATGTTATTTATATCATGAATTTCTTTTTAAAGAGTATTTTGCACTCATTATTAAAACAATAACTTTGTCTCATGTTCAAGTCACAGGGAACTTACACAGATAACATAAAAAATAGATATCAATATTTATATATATATACAGCCATATTTATGGCTATATTTATCAATATCTCCCCATAGATACTGATATCTCACAGTGAAAGGTAAGGTTAAATTCCAGTTAGAAACTAATACAAATTTAAAAAATGTATTTCTTTGCTCAACTGGTGAAGTTTTGTAAAGCTTATGTATATCTTCTCAAAATATTCATATGTGTTCAATCTATGTATATGCATATGTGTATAAGGTGTTGAGAAGAGCTCTATAAATTTCATCAGACTGCCAAAAGTATCTATGACACATTTGAAAACCATTAATATGAAGGAGATTATTTTTAAAAAAGCAATGAGTTTAACTGTAGTAAAAAGTTTTCAAATTGTTGTGAATACATTCATATCTCTCTCTTGGAGCCAACCTGATTACATCTGTCCTCTGATTTCTTGGTGTTTAAGGTGTCTTCTTTATCATCAGTCGCTCAGATACCTACTGGTTTTGTGTTCTTCCCCTCCTTTGACATTAGCAGGCTAGTTAATAGTATAATAATTCTACTTAATCACCTAATTTTTGGTAAACTTTTACAAAGGATATTAACCTCATAGCTATATCAAGAACAAAAATAGGTAAAATTTACTTATTATCTCAGGGGAATACTCTTCTTTACATTCATTTGCTCTCTGAGTCATGGATGAAACTGAACTTGGTTCTCACAGCAATAATCCCAACAGGTTTATATTCAAATAGTAAATTACTTTATTTGTTTACTACTATGTCTTGTAACTCTAACCTATTCTACCGATTCACTACACAATTTCTTAGCCACTGCCAAATATTTTTGATGATTGTTACTTTATAATATAGTTTAGAGCTAATATAGGTAGGCCACTTTCCTTTGTAATTTTTTTCATTAATTTCATTGATATTCTTGACCTTTTGTTCTTCCAGATGAATTTTTTTATGTTTCTCCTAGCTCTATAACACATTGTTTTTTGGGAAACTGAAACTTTCAAAGACCAATATTCCAATTCTTTCTACTAGAATGAAAACAGATGAACAAATACCAAATCCAAGGACAAAAGTCCATTCTTTGAATCAGCATGGTTTTTCACAAAAGTCCATAGACACTCTCCTCTTATATCATTATCTTTGACCAGGCTCTGTGTTGGGTGACAGAGCCCACTAAGAAGAGAATAGCCAAAAAGAACAAAGTGAGAGATGGAGGAATTTATTTATTTTTGGCAAGGCAATGAGGCTAAATGACTTGTCCAAGGTCACACAGCTAAGTAATTATTTGGTATCTAAGGTCAAATTTGAACTCAGGTCCTCCTAACTCTGGGGTCAGTACTCTATCCAGTACACTACCTAGCTGCTTCAAGACGTAAGAATTTAACCAGACCTTTTGAATACCCCTCCAGCAAAAAAGTGGCTCCCATTCAACATATAATTACCTAAACATAACCATTTATACATCTAAGCATGCTCAATAATCTCTCCAAGACATTTAACTTCTACTTTATCTCTCTCATGACTCTCAAGAAAAAAGGTTCTTTATGTTTTCCATGAAAAGAAGTTATTTAAATTAAGTAAACTGATGGTGTCTGTGCCTAAATCAGATCCTTATTGCAACATTTAGAAGGAATTAAGTTTCACATTCAATACATACTGACCTTGTAGTCTTTTATGAACCATTGAACTTCTCAGTATTTTAGACAGTTCCTTATTATTGAAAAGTACAAAGCAGATGTGAATCTGTACCCGAGATTTCCTATACCAATGAAATCAGAAGTCTAGTTCACAAATATTACTATTGGGGGCATCTTCATTCTTCTAGTACTTTGGGTTCACCACTTAAGTACCATCCTAAACTCTTCAACAACTCTCACTAATCCTTATCAATATCCAATCATTTGGCAAGTCCTTTCTAGTTCATTTTAACAGGTTCTATAATTTATGCCTCATTCTCTCTTCAAAAACTGTCATCTCTTTGCAGGGTCTCATCACTTAAAGTTTGGACTTTTGCAAAAGCTTATTAGTTAGTCTAACACAATTCTTTCCGCTAACTAGTGATTCTTCATCTCAGTTATCAAATTAATCTTCCTAAAGCAGTGTTCTTGCCTTGATACCATACAACATAGTAATCTCTGTTGGCTCCTTATCACATCCAAGGTCATATACCACATCTTCTTTTTGACATGCAAAGCCCTTCATAATGTAAGTGCTACCTTTAATCTTTCCACTCTTCTTATACCAGTCCCACTCCCAACCCTATCAATCCAGAGATACTAGTTTCCATACTATTCCAGAATCAAAACACTCTGTCTCATTTTTTCCTGAATATATTTCAGGCTGAGTGGGCAAAAGGATATAAACAACTTTCATTTGAAAGAATGTCAAAATCATTAATAGTACAAGAAATATGAATTAAAACAACTCCTAGGTATAACTTCAATCCCAGCAAATTGGCAATGATGGGAATGAATAATTCATGATGGAGAATTTAAAAAAGAAGGCAGGTACAATTAAAAAAGCGAATAAGCAAAACCACTCTGTGTGAGGTGAATTGATTCATCCATTCTGCTAAGAATTTGGAAAGATGTTCATTCTATGACTACAATGGTCATTAGTCTTTGCTCTAGAGATCCCATTTTTAGTAGTACAGCCCAAGGAGGTCGAAGACAGAAAGCTCAATACTAGTTATTCTTACACTAATCTTTTTTTCCCCATTTGATAGCAGCCTTTTAAAGAAGGACATTTTTTTTACCTCTATTTGTATCCCTGGTACTTAGTACAATGCCTGATACATAGTAGTCATTTAATAAATGTTTATTGATTTATTGACTTTGCCTTCAAAATATTATACATAGTAACTCTATAGAGGTATAATGGTTATTTTCTTACAAAGTGCTTAAATGATTTGGCAGACAAAGATCTATGCAAAGATCTCAAATTATAGGACTTTTCTGAGATGATAATCACTAGTTTGCTACTGATAGATATTTTTTAGGAGATTTTGTTTTTTGATGGGGAAATTGGGTTAAATGACTTGCCCAAAGTCACACAGCTAGTAAGTATCAAATGGTTGAGGCTGGATTAGAACTCAGGTCCTCCTGACAATAAGGCTACTTCTCTATCTACTGTGCCACCTAGCTGCCCCTAGATATTTTTTTGTTTTTTTCAAGGCAAATGGGGTTAAGTGGCTTGCCCAAGGCCACACAGCTAGGTAATTATTAAGTGTCTGAGACCGGATTTGAACCCAGGTACTCCTGACTCCAAGGCCGGTGCTTTATCCACTACGCCACCTAACCGCCCCTAGATATTTTTTTTAAAAATAAATTTATTCTGTTTGTCTTAAGTTAAAGATGATATTTTTTAAAATTATTGATATGTTTTTAGATCACATTCATTTCCTTTTATATCCTTCACCTTCCTAATACCAAGAGAACCATTTATTATAATATTGAAAAAATGGAAAAGAAAGAAGAAAAAAGCAATTCAGTAAAACCAAACACATAATGGATTAATCTGATGTGTATTCTGGGTTCAATATCCATAGTCATCTAATTCTGGAAAAATAGGTTTTTTTGCAGATCTCTCTTCTTTTGGGCTAAGATTGGTCATAATAATTTCATGACATTCACTTTCATTTTGTTGTTTTTCTTTTTGTCTATGCTGTCATAGACATACACAGCATAGACACACACACATACACACACAAACATATTTTTGGTTCTGCTACTTCTCTATGTATCAGGTCATACAAAACTTTTCATGCTTCCATGAATTCTCTATATTCACTATTTCTTAGACAGTAGTACTAGCCTATCACTTTCATGTATTGTTTTATTTTTTTTAGCTATTCCCTAATCAAGGATATCGACTTTGTTTATAATTCTATGCCATGAAATTAAGTAAGTTAAATGGCATATATTAGGCAAATTGAAGGTCATCTCAAAGGGAAATCACTAGCTATGGGAGTTCTCAGACTTAAATTGCATCTTGAAGGAAGTCAGGGAAACCAAGAGGTAATGGTGAAGAAGGAGAGCATTCCAAGCTTTGGAGATATTTAATTATAATGGAAAGTTAGGATATTATTTGGGAGGGATGACAAAAAGGAGAACGATATTAACAGGGTCTTTGCTTTAAGAGAATCCCTTTGATAGTTGTGTGGAAGGTGGAATTGAAAAGGGAAACATAGGAGACCAATTAGTAAGCTATTGAGATGGTTTAGATAGGACCTAATGAGGTTCTAATCTAGGGTAGTGGTCATCTGAGTAGAGAGGAAGGGATGAACCCAAGAGATTCTGTGGAGGCAGAAACAATATTTGGCAAATGATTGGGTATAGTGGGTGAAGAGTTAAAGTTCACACCTGGGCTTCAAATCTGGGTAATTACATGGTGGGTGATACTACAGCCAAAAATAACATAGTTCAGAAAATGGCAGAATTTGGAGGAAAGATGCTATGTGATTCAGATCATAACCTACTCATCCTTGCTCATTCTGTGAGAATCTGTAAATTTCAACACAAAAGCAAAGTGAGTATGTGTGTGTGTGTTTGTGTAATCTGCATGTATGCAGTGGGACATTTCCCTAGAACCCAGAGATATATGTGTGCCAATCATCATAAGATGGTTTAAAAAGAGAGTCAGAGGGGCGGCTAGGTGGTACAGTGGATAAAGCACCGGCCCTGGAGTCAGGAGTACCTGGGTTCAAATCTGGCCTCAGACACTTAATAATTACCTAGCTGTATGGCCTTGGGCAAGTCACTTAACCCCATTTGTCTTTCAAAAATCTAAAAAAAAATAAAAAGAGTGTGAGCATGCTGGGGACAAGGAAAGGATTTTATCAGTGATTCCTTAGAAACTCTTGTGAATATGTAGATAAACATTAGGTTATAACCACCTTGCTACAACAGGATTTTGTAACAATAAATGAAGAGTTAGTGGTGGCAAAATCATGTTGGAGACAAACCATGTGAGAATGGCTTTTTCAGAAAGGATTGGTTAGTCACACAAATCTGTGGGTTCATCCAATATACATAGATCTTTGGTCTATATGGTTGCAAGAGAGTTAACAAAATATAAGTTGAATTAAATAAGAAATGTTAAGTTTGTACAATAGTAATATAATATTGAAAGGTAACTAGGTGGCGCAATGAAATGAGTTCCTTTTGTGATCATGCATACCAGATAGTTGATTAGAACTAAAGGGCTATATATTGGCAAAATGGAAACTACTTCAAATATATCCTTATTGCTAAATGTCCAGAGAATGAGGGAATTGGACTTAATTTTAAGGTAAGTGTAATAGAGACAAGGGGAAACCTGAAACATAATCTACTGCCATGATAGCAGTGAATCTAGTTTTTGGAAGCTCAAATAATATTAGAAATGAAAAAAAAACCAGACCAAAGAGCCCAAAATATTTATGAGAATGAAAAAAAGGTTATATATTTAAGAGCATATTGGTGATATACAGAGAAACAGACAAGAATGAATTCAAGACTTCATGACTTCCTTTCTTTGAAGATTAATCTTAGTAAACTCCCATTAGTCTTCAAAATTATTTTTTTCTTTAAGAAACTTCCTTTAGGAGAAGTTTTTTCCATTTCTTGATATAAAACAATATCTGATTGTTCCTAAAACACTTGTAAAGAGCTTTTTACCAATTGTTTACCACAGTCTGAACTCTAAATTGTATATTAAAAATCTGAGTAATATCTTGATGTTTTCTGAAGCTTACTTTGGGACTAAAAAAACCAGTTCTAGGAAACATGTTCTAGGAAAGGCAGGTGAGAGTTGGGTTACCCCAAAAGAATATTTCTTAGAGAAACTACTGTGGAGTTTTCTGATTTCACTGGAGTAGTTCACTTGCTCCTTAAATAAATTAAGGTAAGAGTTAATTTACCAATAACTTTGAACGATGTGGATAGCTCTATTTAGAGATTGGGAGACACAGAAAGCCAACATGGTATATGATATTGAATTATTGCCTAAAAAAACATTAATATAATAGGATTATTTCAGATTTTCTCTTTTCCTTGGATTTTTCAGTTAATATTGGAATTAAAATAAAGCATTGAGTCAAGCGGCTTAGTGCAAAACAAATTATCCAGGTTCAGCACTGAGGGCTCCTACATGGAACAGCTATTGACTCAAGCATATTAATTTATAAATCCTCTAGTTTCAGATTATTATCTATTTATTATCTGTTTTTATTTGCATTTTAAATGAGTAAACAAAAAGAAATGGTTATGGTTTAGTCATTACTCTTAAAATAAGTATTAAGGCTAAGGCAACTTCATTAAAAATAATGATAAAAATATAAATTAAAATTTCCTCTAACATCTTCAAGTTATGGTTCTTTTCCACTAAGCTAAAATAAAGATCAGGTATAATCAATGCTAATCATTGTGACAGAATAATTGGTTTGGAGAAATAACTAGACAATAGACATCATCTCTTTTTTTTTGTTGAAGAAAAAAGGAGAAAGAAAAAAAGAAGGAAGAAGAGAAAGAGTAAATTTTAAAAGAGAAAGAGGTTTTTTGTGAGAACACAACAGACCCCTTCAATAATTAATTTATATGTTGTGAAATGAGCACTCTGATTGCATTTTAATAATGATTTTTGGGAAGCTAGCTGGTACAGTAGATAGAGTGGTAGTCTTGGAATCAGGAAGACTCATCTCCCTGAGTTCAAAACTGGTCTCAGAAATTTACTAGCTGGACAACTTACTACCTTGGACAAATCACTTAATCCAATTTGTCTTAGTTTCCTGAACTGTAAAATGAGCTGAAGACGGAAATGGCAACACTCCAGTATCTTTGCCAAGGAAACCCCAAATAGGGGTCACAAAGAATTGGATATGACTAAAAGGTCTGAACAACAACAAACAAAAGACAATAATGATTTTGCCAAATTCTTTTAATTGAATGGAGCAGATAAATATACCCTAATGTTAGTATGTGTACAAGTCCTCTTCATTTCTTAGTGCTGGGAGAATCTATGTGTCACCATTTTCCAGGTGAATTTACAAATTCCAAATATATATATGTATATATATATTATATATATTATATTATATATATATACACACATATCTATATTTGTTTTCTCTCCCATTGGAATGTAAGCTTTTTGTATGTAGGTGTTGTTTTATACTTTGTATCTAGAACCTAGGTCTCACCTAGAACAGTGTCTGGAATGTAGTAAGTGCTTTAAAAAATTGATTTATTGATTTTGTCCCAAACATTCTCTAGTTAATTTCAATTACATAAGTGACAAATTCAAGAACAGTATGCTTTGTTTGGCTTTTGGCTCAAATATTTCACATTTAAATATTTAAAGTATAATTTAATTCAATAAACATTTGTTATGATCCTAATATATATATATATATATATATATATATATATACTTACATACATACATACATACATACATACATATATGAAACTGTAACAAGGATTGGGATGGTAGAGAAGTAGTAACAGTTCTGGAGCTAAGATCTGTAATTTCAAACTCTTTTTTTAGTTGGTTTTTTTTTTTTGGCAAGGCAATGGAGTTAAGTGGCTTGCCCAAGGCCACACAGCTAGGGAATTATTAAGTGTCTAAGACTGGATTTGAACTCAGGTAGTCCTGACTCCAGGGCCACCGTGCCACCTAGCTGCCCACATTCAAACTCTTAAACCAATTGCTTTTTCCACAACACCATGCTGCTTGTCCTAGTACAAAGGAAATTTTCTCCTCTCTGATAGAACGGGGTAGAAGTCATTCTAATTATGCATATTGCAGATGGTTTAGGAGAAAATGGGAGGTCCACAGTTTATAATGATCACATTCAATCTAAAGATGAGAGAAAAAGGTGAAAAGCAGCTTAACATCAAGATCTGTAAGGATAGATTGAAGGAATTGGGGGTGGTTAACATATAAAAAAAAGATAGCTTCATTTAAATATAGTAGAGGAAGAAAACTTGTTATTCTTAGATATACAGGGTAGAACTTTAATCTAGGTGGATAGAACAATAGATCTGAAGTCAGAAAGACCTGAGTTCAACTTCAGCTAAGAAATTTACTTGCTTTGTTGACCTGTGGCAAGGGATCAACTTTTGCCTCAGTTTCTATATTTGTAAAATTGAGATAATAATAGTAAAAATCTTCCAGGATTGTTGAGGATAAAATGAGATAGGATTGTAAAGAACTTTGCAAATCTCAAAATACCATATAAATGTTAGCCATTGATGTTAAATTTATTATTAAATATATGTAATGGGTAGAAATCAACACATAACAGATTTTAGCTATTAAAAAAAACCTCAAACAAATAAAAAACCAACCTCCTAGTTAAACTATTCAGAAATAGAATGGACCCTGGAGGTGTTTAGTTCCCCCTCACTGAAGGATTTCAAGTAAAAGTTTAATGACCACTTGTTGTGTATGTCGTTTAGGAGATTTTTGTTCACGGATGGGTTGAACTACATAGTCTATGAGGTCCCTTTCTACACCAAGAGTCTTGTAATTTGAAAGAAAAGAGAGTGTTGACAACTGCGAGGATCAGGGAAGAATTCATCAGCCATAGGGGATAATTTAAAAAAAATGAACAGAAGTGATAATTGGAGCTGGTCAAACTTGGGAAATAGCTCATAGTACAGCCAGGCACACAGGATATTCCAGAGAATGAAGTATTTAAAAGTATTAAATGCCAGGCTGAAGTAATGGGGACAACAAAGTGTTTGAGCAGTTGAGTGACAGGGAATGAACAAATCAAGTTTCTTCTTGGTTGCCAATCATTAGTAGAAGGGAATGTTTGTTGAATCTGGCACCTTAATAACAATTTACAATCCCAGTCCACAATGACTTTTTGTTACTTGGAATTTCCATACTGTAGTCTGTACCACAAATATGAAACACTGATTATATTGTCATCATTCCATATTTTATGCATGGATTGTATCTCCAATTAGATATTAAGTTACTCAAGTAGAGTTGCAATGTTTGCTTCTACTCCATACTTTTTAGTGCCCCTTTATCACCTACTTCCTACAGTCTTGGACATATAGAATACATAATAAACACTTGCTGTCTTGAAAAAAAAATGATAACAATGAGGTAAATGGAGTAAAAAAATTAAAGCATTCCAGAAAAAGGGAAAAGCATGAAGAAAGGAGATAGAAGTATGGTGTGAAATTTAGTATTTATGAAATTCAAGCATGCTATTCAAAACATTTCCCTGTGCTACTCTTGTAGAGACAGATGCTCTCATTTAAAATATAAGCTCTGCAAAAAGAAGACTAACAGAAGCATGATACACAAATTTTTAAATTATTCTTCAAGAGCTAAATATTTAAGTTAGAGTTTTTTCTTTGGCCATTGATATGGTAGATTCTATATGGGGAATAATTGAGGCACAACATGTGCATATAATGTAATTTTTTCATTCAGTGCTTATTTTGCAGGCAGCTTCTCTGGGATAGAAAGTTTTCAGTCCCATCAAGATAGAATTTGGTTTTTCTGGGGCATGGAAGTCTGCACTTTGGAAGCACAGTTGAAGTATTGACTAACATGATATCCTTTTCCATTCTATTCCATTCAAAGCATTTATTTAGCAACTACCAATGTCCCAAGCCCTCTACTTAGGCAGCTAGGAAGAGTAATGTATTGAGGGCTTGATCTTGCTGAAATCAGGAACATTGCTGCTTGAATCTTGTTTCAGGCACACCAGCTGAGAGACCCCAGGCAAGTCACAACCTCTGCCTTCTTTGTCTGTAAAATGGGAACAATACTATCTATCCCTCATGGTTGTTGTGAAGATAAAAATAATATGTGAAATGATATTGTGAAGTACTTAGCAAAACTTAAAATTCTATGTAAATGTTTATTATTACTAATTTTTTTGCAAGGCAATGGGGTTAAGTGACTTGCCCAATGTCACACAGCAAGGTAATTATTAAGTGTCTAAGACTGGATTTGAACTCAGGTCTTCCTGATTCCAGGGCCGGTACTCTATCCACTGCTCCACCTAGCCCCATATTACTAAATATTAATTAGGATATAATGACAAAATGAAAAAAGTAACTTTTCTCATGGAGATGTGGAAATGTGTGCCAATAAATGGATACTAAATATCAAAAAGTAAATTCAATGTGATCTTTAAACCCATTGAAGGTTGGGCAGGCACAAGGTAATTTCTATCTTTGCTCTTCATAAAAGAACATATAATTAGAAATATAGAAATCAATAGTTGGATAGAGGAGAGGAAAACTGAAAGTAATAGATTAAACTTGCTACTTAAATATTATTAGTTATTCTACACTTGTTTATAAATAGATGCTGCTGAGTTAAGGAAAAATGAGAAAGAAAAACCTGAATTTTCATTTCATAAAAAATCATTTCCTATAATTTATGAGTAATTCTTCCTAGCACCTATGGAAGAAAAACAGTAGCTTTCTCATTGTATTAAATCAGAAAATCTTTTAGTGAAAGTACCTGGCATCCGTTAAGTCACTGGGATCCCAAAACTTCACCCTTGATGTTCTAATCAGTGTTTGCTAAATACTGACTGCTAACATTACATAAAGATTTTACTGTTATAAAACACTTTTGAAATATATCCCATCGACCTTCCCAACAACCTTGTAAAGTAAGTTTTATTATTGTCCTCAATTTATAGATAAGAAAACTGAGTCATGGAAAAGTTAACTGACTAGCCCAGTGCCACATAGCTAATAAGTGGAATGTATATAGAGGTTTTTCCTATTTCTTAACTTCCAAAGATTTTGTCAATGTACAGATATAGAGGTAGAACTTTTGTGATAATTAAGTTTTGTAAAAAAAAAGTCAAAGTTACCTATAGACAAGATATCATGTATAACTAAAAATAATTATTCTAATAACTTGGTCATTATTGTGAAGAAAAATTGCACTGATCAATTTGAACCATCTTGAACCAATTCTATACATTCAGTTGGTTCTGGGAATTTGTTGTAGATGATGATGATGATGATGATGATGATGATGTTGATGACAGTGATGACTGTAATAATTGAAAAACCCTGAGAGACAATTTATAGGTAATTAATAATCAATTATAAATTAGACTAGCAAATCAATAAATTGCTGATCAGTGATTTCTCTTGGAAAGGTGGAGAGGTTAAGTTATTTTTGCAAAAAAAGGAATGTCCCTGACAATGAGGAGGTGGTTCTCATCTCCTTCTACTGAGAATATGACTTGACTCAGTCATTTTCAGCAATTTAGACAGGAGAATCCATCTTCATTCAGATCACTCTGGTTGTTTTTCTCCTTCTTAAACTGGGTGATTCCAAATTCTACTGGAGGGGTACAAGGACAAGGATTCTTCTCCTTGGAGCAAGAACTTTTCCAACCTGAATTATATTTATACTCTAAGCAGAAGTAAGATCTACTAGTTTGGTGAGTCTGGACCAAGGTCAAGAGCATGCCCCCTGAGGATTAGGGGAAATCTCAAATAGCCTCCTTTCAGAGGCTTACCTTCCACAGGAGTTGGGCCTCAATGAAGAAACAAAGGAGAAAATGTCTGATCCTAATTTAATAATTGACCATTAATATAATTAAAATAATTTCTCTTATGGTGGAGTGAGTATGTGTGCATGTGTAGATACACAGAGTGATGATATGAAACAGACAGTCATCAAGATTTAGTAATTTTGAGTTTATGTATGAAGTGGATAAAGCATTTTGCTCTAAACATAACCCCCAAATATCTAAAGTCAGAGGGGGAAATATATACATTTTCCATATTTACAAAATGATCACTGTGGCATACTTCATTATTAACTTGTATTTTAGAAGTATTATTTTTCCATAGCCTATTGCCAACAATCACATATTCTTTAAATGAAACTGATGTAACTGAAAGAAAGAAAATAGGACAAAGTCATCTTCCTATAGAGACTAATGTAATGGAATCAGATTTGCTACTTCATAGTTAATAAGAATCTAAAATAAGCACAAAATGACTCACTTGGATGTCTTGATATTGCCAAGATCTAGTAATAATTTTTAGATGATAAATGTTTTAAGAGAAAGTTTTAGTTCATTCTCGTGATTGTTTCCCCTTGAGAAATAGATTGTTATTGGTAAAAATGATGTCACTGAACATTGTCCAGATGTCACTTTGAAGAATATACTCAGAAACGAAGTCCTATAAAATGTTCATGTCACAAACACATGCTGGATTTGTATTATATACTTGGGCTATTATAACTGGTCATTATTATATTTTCCTCACTGGTCCTTCTGACTTTTTTCCAAGATGAAAATGTTGATTACAATTCTGCTAAGCTTAAAGACACCCATAAAAGTGACCAATTCAAAAAAGATTTTTTAGTCATTGCATAACATTAAGCACATCCTTTGCTCTTGTGCTCCTTATGGGATTGCAAGTCATCAGTCATACTGAAAAAGGTACTGAGCCTTCTTATCATTTCGGGAAGCAGGGATCTACTTCAGCCAACAGGGAACTCCTATGTCTAGGGAAGCTACATTCAGTTATCATGGTGACTGTCATTTTAACAATTGTGCAAGTGCATCATTCACTGTAGGTGACTAGAAGCAGATGAAGGGGGTCTGAAAAATGGAAGAATCTTCCTTGTCTCATGTCTCTCTGATAACTAGGCAGGCTGCAGAGCATGAAAGATTAGGGCTGCCCAATTCAAACCAGAGCACGTAGCTACCATCTGGGCATTTTAAAAGTAGGACACATGAAATGCTCAGATGTATCCCCCAACTGGGTGCAATAATACAGCAGTAAAAAGAAAACTACAGTGAACTATGGCCACTTCTATACTTGCAATCATTCTTGGACAAGAAGGAGCAAAGATTTTCAAAGGCTTTGCTTAGGTGCATTTTAACTGCACCTACATTTAGTATACAGATGGCTTCATTGTCTTAATAGCAGAATGATACATTGATAACTCCACTGGAGGTAACTCTCCTCATGGAAACAGAGGAGCAGTAAAAGGGCATTGGTACGGCTCAGCAGAAAGACCATGAACCTGGAGTTAGAAGGCATTGGCTTGTCCTGGCTCCAGTGCTAACTATCCATGGGACTTGATATACAAATGAATTTTTCTTTCTGAGCCTCAGTTTCCCTTGGTGTAATTTAGGGTTGATAATACTTGCATTATTTTACCTTACTGGATTTATACTTACATCACAAACCTTAAAACACTATATATAGAAGAATCATAAGTCTTACTTTTAAGAAGTATGGTCATCTCAGTGGCCCAAATGAAAGGGCTCATTTGAATCTCAAATTTTAAAAGTCTAACATTTGTTGATGATTTTTTTTTAAATGAAGAAAATATTTGGTTTTCAAAGCAGCACTAATTGAACATTTTTTTGGAAACCATAATGGATACTTTCAAAATAATTGAAGAGAATTACAACATTCATATGACCTTTTTAGAAACAAATAGAATTTATATTTTCTTGTTAGAATTTCACAATTCTGATGAAGGGTTTAATTAAAATCTTATGCTTCTGTATATCTGAAAAATATATGATTGTTTTATAATTATTAATTTTCAATGTCAGGGCTAATTTAAAGTAAAATTCTACAGCTCTAAAATCTTCTTACTGTGTCCATTTTGCCATGTGATCTTGTACAGAAATTAATAGAGATGCCCGTCTCTAAGTTGTCACTGATGCAAATACATGGAATTTTAAAATGTAAGGATTCTGTTCTATAAAGCCACATTTTAAGCTCTGCATTTCTGGGAAAAATGAGCTTTTGTTTTTATTTATTTTTTTTTGCAAGGCAAAAAAGGGGTTAAGTGGCTTGCCCAAGGCCACACAGCTAGGTAATTATTAAATGTCTGAGACCGGATTTGAACCCAGGTACTCCTGACTCCAGGGCCGGTGCTTTATCCACTACACCACCTAGCCACCCCCCCAAAAATGAGCTTTTTAAAAAGCAGAATTTTTTTTCAGAAGTGTAAATAAGAGATTTCTAGATAGAGAATAAGGAAAGGAAGTATTTTCTCTGCCTTAAAGTAAGAATTCTAAATTCATTAACTATTAGCAACTGTTGGTTGCCAAAGGTCACTGCTATTTTATCTTAAGTAGATTCACAAGGACATAAGAATGGGAGAGCTCATGGCAGCATGTCTTTAGATAAAACTTGACTCAAAGGGAACCTTCCCATTTGAAATATCTTTGTTCCCACCTTAAATTCCTAAAACATTTTCGTGGGAAATTTCTCCAGGATTTTTCTGGAATTCCCCAAAGAGTTCTTTGGTTTTTCTTCATGAATCATCTTTTTATTCAAGCCATTGCTTAGAATTCGTCTTAGCCAATCTAACCATTGAATTTATCCTGCCTAGTTTATAATAAATAAATAGCACATACTGTTAATTGGTCACCTGGGGTTCAAAGAGTAGAAAAATGGAGTTGAGGTCAGAAGACTATAATATGCTGACAACACAATGACCACACTCTATTTCACAAGATTTAAAATCATTCCTTTCATGCACTCCACATCCCTCCTCATCACACAACTGTCTCAGATTAATTTAATTTTGAAAAGGAATTTATTTTTTAACAGATGTGATAATTCAGCATCAGGGACTTAGATAGAGAAACCCTTTACTTTAATTTCTGAGTATTACAAGGATCTATTTCATTGAAAGATAATTATCTGTTCACTTTTTAAAAAAATTCTAACATTCAAAGTGACATGAACAATGTGTGAAGTCTGGGTACTTAATAGAAAAGTTTTGTGAGAGCTTCACTATTCTCAACATTGCATATTTTACTCCCTAGGACTGAGATCTGCTATGATTAAAAAAAATCCAATAGACTTGCTTTTCCTGCTTATAAAGTGCTATTTGAAAGGCCCTTTTTTCTATAACTTGAAGATAAATTATGTAGTATTTTTGTTTTATGGTAAAAGACAAAAGAGTCAGTCAAAAAAGCATTTATTAAATGCCTACAATGTAGCAGACCTATGTTAAGTCCTGGGCATCCTGGGGAAAAAAATTCAGTGTTTTCAGGGAGCTCAGCATAATGAGAAAGATAAAATATTTTAACAATTGGAACATTTAGCAAAAACACACACAAAATGTAAAATAAAAAAAAAGTCATTTGATCCCTGTCACCTTGCTTCCATCTACTATGCTGAGGACCCTAAAGAATTATACCCCCCCATCCATACTTGGAGTAGTTAATGCTATTAGTTTTGGGATTCACATTCTAATACTGAGCTATCCTGATTGGTGAGTGAAATGGACATAGTTTACTACATCTCATTATCCTAGAAAAAGCCCATCCTTCATATCCTTTCTATCTAACTACCCTGACCACCTTGTTGCCATCTTTCCTGCTTCTACAGATCCTCATATTTTCCCTGGCTCTTGTTTTGGGAAAAGTAATAAAATTCATACAAAAAACTGAGAAATAGAAGTAGGTATAGAATAATTTTACATATACATGCATATATATGCATTTATTTATACAACTATATAAATACATTCACACAAATAAATTTATATATGTTAAGTGTATATTATATATGTATGTGTGTATTTATGTATGCATCTATCCATATACACAAACACAGAAATTTGTGTCTAATGGTAGCCATCTCTAGAAGAAAATAAAAAGAAATTTACAGGATAATTTTGCTATATATTTGAAAAGGATAGCAAGTTGTGCAAAGTAGATTTGTATTTTCATGTACAATCATCTTTTTTATTGAACTATGTCATGAAATTGCTTGTTTTATTCTATATATTAAAAATAAAAGAAAAAAAGCAAAAGAAAAGCAAAAAAATGAATACAGTGATTGATTCTGGAAAGGACCAGGGGCAGCTGGTGTAGCGGATAGGTCATTGATCTGGGAAGATGAGAGTTCAAATTCTTTCCCCTGATATTCATTAGCTTTGTGACTCTTTCAACCTCCCCAGGTCTCAGTATTCTCCTCTGTAAAATGAGAGTGTTGCACTAGATAGCTTTTAAGGTCCTCATCAGTGTTATATTTATGATCCTATATTTGACAAGCTTGGTGACTTCCCATACCAAAAGCATACTGACCAATACTCTTATTTCTTGTCTCCTTTTATAATATGTTCTTAGAGTTTTTATATTTGCCTTTCTAACACTTAACAGAGTTTATGGACATAGAGAGGACTTAATAAACACCTTTCATTCATTAAACCAGGAAGGTTGAAGTGAAATAATTCATGCAAAAATATTCTGCAAAGTTTAAAGTACCTTAAAATGCAAAAGTAGTACCAACCACAGAAAAGTTGTTTTACCATTGGATAGACCATTTGGGAACAATGATATTTATCTCTCTGACAAGTTCTGTGAATATTAGCTAATTCTTGTAGCCCAAGAATTTAATAATTGCTTTGATGACACTATATACCCATATAACTTTACTTTTAACAAACTGCAGTTAGTCAAAGATCAGTCATGACTTAGCATTTTTATATTATCTAATTTGAGCCTCTGAGTAACTTTGGGAAGTATGAACTACAGGAATTATTATAGACATTTTCCAGGGCTTTGATTAATTTTTTGGAAATGATAAGAGGGAGTAGAGCCTTTGTTTTTAACTGCTTGCCTCTGTAGAAGGGATGATCATGTCCTTTAGCACCATTTTAAAGAGAATGGCTGATTTTACATCACAGCTAAAAGGAGTTGCCCTGGAGAGTCTTTGGTGAAAGCTGGAAGATTGGAGGAGCTAAACCTGTCTATCTGGAGAGAGTTTGAATAGTGAGTCCTACATGAATTATTATTTTCTACAAACAAGTTGGAAACAAAAGAAAGAAATTGGAATAAAATAAAGTATACAGAAACAGAGGTAGAAAGACCTCTGGATTTGGCAGCAGACATAAGATTCAAATTTATTCAAAATAAACATTAGAAATTTATTTTAAAAAATAAGATTTTTATAGTTTAACTTTCTTATTGGGTGACCTTGTGTAAATGATATGTCTCTGGCCCTTAATTTCCTCATTTGTAGAATGAGAAGGTTGGGCTACATGAGTTTTAAAACCCAATACAGTTGTAAATCCTTTAACAACTCTGAACAGGACTAAAATCCTTTTTAGTGTGTTGTAATTTGAAGATCCCATTAGATTTTTTTTTTTGTCTGATCTGCCCTCCCTCCTCCCTGCCTCTTCTAGATAGTTAGGTGGTACATTGGAGAGAGTACTGGGCTTGAAGTCAGGAAGGTCTGAATTCAAAACCTACTTCACACATTTATTAGTTATGTGATCATGGACAAGTCATTTAACCTGTATGTATTTCACTTTCTTCATCTGTAAAATGGGGTTGTTACTATAAGGATCAAATGAGATAGTTCTCCCAAAGCATTTTGTCTGTTTTAGAGTCCTAAGCAAATTCTAGCTGTCATTATTATTTGAATGCTATCTATCCTTTTTAAGACATAGATCAAACTCTACCTCTTCTACAAAGCCCTCCATGACCATTCCAGGCTCAAAAAAAACCCCAAGAAAACTTCTCCTTCTCTAAACTCCTACTAAATTATTATGTATATAATTTGTTTGGGAATTAATCATGTTCTGACCCATTATATCTCCTTTATTATTGTTGTTAATGTCTTTTTTTGTTTTTTTCTTTTAGATTTTTCAAGGCAATGGGGTTAAGTGGCTTGCCCAAGGCCACACGGATAAGTAATTATTAAGTGTCTGAGGCCGGATTTGAACTCAGGTACTCCTGACTCCAAAACCAATGCTCTATCCACTGCACCATCTAGCTGCCCCTGTGTCACCTAGCCATGCTGTTAATGTCTTTTTTTAAAAGATATTTTGCATTATTACCCAGTCAGACTATAAGCTCTTTGCTGGCAGGAGTGAGGTTTCATAATTCTTTATGTCTTCTACATTAGCAACACAGTTCCTTGCACGTATTAAATACCCAATAAAAGTCTTATGATATGCTTGCATTAGACTATCTGGTTGCTTCAGTTTAAAATTCTGCAGTCACAAACAGCTATCCAAAGATTCAATATAGTGGATTCTGAACTACTAGTTGAAAAGAAAAACCTGGAAAGTGGTTATAGTTTGAATAAGAACCAGCATATAAATGTAAGCCAGTCTTGCTCACAAAAGGACTACCATGATCAAGTTCAGTGGTGGCCATAATTGTCCATTAAGTTTTAATTTATATGCCTTATTAATATTCATGTCTGCAAACCAAATAGGACAATCTGTTCTGCTGTTGTTGCTTTGTTGGTAGGTAGGTTTTAGTTTGGTTTTGCTTTATGTAGAGCAATTTTTCATCTTCATTCAGGGGAAAATAAAAAGAAAGGAGGGAAAAAGGAAAACAACTTGTTGTCATTAACACTTTTCACAACCATAAAACTAAATTTCTTTGTGCATTAAGTAGTTTACCTATTAATGTTTTTTCCATTTAATCTCATCAGAAAGGTGCCTTTCAATTTTTATAATGAACTTGTCTCCTACTTTTTGGATTATTGAACTATGTCAATCAGAGAATATAGTATCTGCTTATTTTCATAGAGATGCTTAATAAATATATTTATTTAATGAAGTCTTGTTAAACAAATGAAGGAAAGAATAAATGAAGTGAACGAATGAGGGTAGTAACAGTTCTATCCTGATCAATATGAGATACTCTTGTATTTAAAGTGGAAAGAATGTGAATTTTGAAGCACGATTATGTTTTCTAAGAAGTGCTGCATATTAGCCATGTGATTCTAGGCAAGATATTTTCTGATCTTTATACTGGGAAAGTTCAGGCTAGCTAATATCTCAGACCTCTTTGTAGCTCTAATTTTTATGATGATATTCCAAGTTCTTTGATAAATCAGAGCTAGCCAGCTTTATCAAATAGTTACTCTTTTGGTAACACTAAAAATGTTGGGATAATTACTTTGAATGGATTTCCTATTAGCATCAAGAGAGCAGAATAAGTATTTTGAAAATTCAGTAATTACTTCCTCTACTAATTGTAGTCACTTAGAAGAGTAGAGATCCCCTAAGAGAGAACAAGAAAAGACTTTAAATAGATCCTCCAAAATAAAATTAAAATGAAATCAAGTAAAAAATAGTCATTTTATTTTATTAGTTATGGGTCAATCCCTCCTTCACTTTGTGCTCAGCTTTTTTGTAGTCTCAGAAAGAGCTATAAGCTCATGACCCAAGCAGACACCTGTTATGTGTGGCCCTGTAACTCGAGATGCTGAGTTTAGAAAAACTGCTGCCAGATTGCTGAGAATGAAGGTAAAGCATTGGATGGGGCTTTTCACTCTGGCAAACTACCAAAGGGGACAACACTCTTGACATTATAGAGAAAAAGAAAGGAGTTTTCAAGACACTTTCTCTTTCCATACTTGTTCTCTTGTATGCTAGGTTGCCTGCCATTACGTTTATGTAATTCTGACAGTGTTCTTAATGACACACTAACAGATTGTAAAACACGCTGCTGGCATTTACTTGTTTTTTATATTTTTAAAACAATGTCCTTCATGTAACAGTAGTTAAGCGCGGCAGAAGGACATCATTAGAACCATGGTTAAACTGTAATTTACACCATTAGGAAGGCAGGAGCAATTTTTATTGCCTGGCAATTTTCTTGCTGAAATATTTGGACCATATGGCTCAATTTGTGTAATAACCTTAATTTCAGCACCCTTCAGGTCTGCCTCCATCTCCTACGGAATGGTAAAATGCGGTTTAGCAGAAAAGGCAACTGTCTATACTTAGAGAGTTGAGATTAATAACATGTCACGTCCTGTTTTTGGTGAAGGAATTCGAACAGCAGCCAGATGGTATCTCTACAAATAACTGTCAGGGGTCTTGATCTAATCAATACAATGTATTAATACATCTCCCTTTGCCGTTTCTCCAGGGGCTGGTGCACAACATCTGGAAAGATCGGGGGGGCCCGCCAAGTAGATAGCTGATTCTTTTCAGAATCAAACTGAGCCCAATTAATTTTTCATGTATCCTTGATAACTGTTTCATAATGAGCTATGCGTCTTGACGGATTTGGGGTTGGCAGAGAGGGCTGCCCATGCTTCCTATCCCCATTCAGTCCACTTATAGAAACCAACCCATTAATCAAGCTATCTGGCATAAAACTGAAATCTCAGCTCAGCAAGAGATCAATAACCATCCTAAAAAAAACACAGAACCAGACTCTAATGGGCACAGGTATCCAGCCATGACATTAGTAATTGCTTTAGCAAAAATAAAACTCAGTATCATAATCACCCAATAGGAACTTATACTATAAAATTCATTACTTGTTCCTTGTCAAAAAGTAACATTTACATCCGTTAAAAACATACAGTAATTTTACTATCTAGATGTAGCCATTATCCTCTCAAGTTAGACAACACTTCTCTTGAGCAGATTCAAAAATGTCTGGTTTTGAAACTCTAATATTTAATAATCCAAGTATCACATAAATTGTTCAAAAATGACTTCTATTCATTCTTAATTCAAAGCACCTTGGGGACTCCTAAATACACTTCTTAGCCCAGCTACATATGAACAAAATGAACCTGATGTGGTGAGACGACTCTAAGGTAATTTATGACATCTGCAATGACCTAGGCAAGAGAGACACTGACACTTCCTGCAATCTCTCCACATACAAGACTTAGTTTGATGGTGAATTGGCTCAATTTCTACCACTGTTCTGATGACTTAATGGAAAAAAAATCTAATTTAACTTAGAAATTTTTGTCACTTTTCCAATTTTCCTCTTTCCTCACTCATGCTCATTGACCAAACCAGACTGATTAATCTTACTTTTTTTTTAAGAACTCTCTTTTGACTTGGCATGAATTTTTCTAGTCAGATCCAACTTTATTTCTGAAAGAAAGAACTGAGGAGCAGAAGGGGAAAGGAGGGAAGAAACCCCATTGATAATTTTGTGAATCACTTCTTATTGGCTTGACAATAGGTAGAAATTCGTTTTGGCATGATGTAACACTGAGACTTTGATTAGAAGTGACTCCTGGAATGTATAGCCAAATGGATGGTCATCTATTGGCTGAACATTTATACTAGACTTTGCCAACATCAGAGAAAGATGTAAGGAGTAATCCAGGAATTTTAAGAAGATGTGGCATTTATCCATTTTGAGAATATAAGTAAGAATGAACTCACACTGTTTTCATATTCAATAGTTGCTGTTTTAGAGAAAAGAAAAACTTGGAGCTTGGATACCTGGACTCTGGTTCCAAATCTTGACTCATTGGGTAGATTATTTCACTCACTAACTCAATCAACAATTCCTGGGGATAAAAAAATGAGGCAAAAAACATCCCTTACTCTCAAAGAAATCACATTTCACAATACTGTTTTCATTTACCTGTTTGTAAAATTAAAAAAGAAAATTAAAATCTATATTGTTCTCTCATCATAAAATAATTTTGAGAATAATAATTTATAAAAAAGCATTTTGAAAACAAAAGTTACACATAAATGAAAGAAATATAGACTTGAGTTGTGGAAATGTCTTGGATAGGGTGCAAGGCTTAGAGTCAGGAAGACCTGGGAATATTACTTATATTCTCTCAGCTTTGGCTTCCCATTATGCAAAATAAAGGTGAAATGGTACCTACTGCATAAAGGTCTTGTAAGAATCAAATGACTTAACATTTGTAAAGCATTTTGTAATCTTAAAATGCTATATAAACATTAATTATTATCATCATTATTAACTTTTCTAAAGTCTCATAATTATGTATGACAATTATATATCACTCTAAGGTTGACAAAGCAGTTTTCTTTCCACTATCCAGGGAGAAACTCACCTCCATTTTACAGAGGAGGAAACTGAGACTTGAAAAAGTGAAGTCTAGTCCATAGTCCCATAGCTGGTAAGAATTAGAGTCAATATTCAAATCCAAGTTTCCAGATTCAGGGTCCTGTGTTTATTCCAGACTAGCATATTGCCTGGAAAAGCAACAGGTTTTCATCTTTCCCTTTATTTTGCAAAAGGTCCTGCTTTTTCCATTGGATAGTGCTTTATAGGGTAGTCTGGCAATGCTAGACCAGCAACATAGTCTTAAAAGTGGCCCTAAAAGCTAATCAATTCATCAACCCTGAACTTGTGGGATACACATTACATAGCACCCACAGTTTTCTATTTGTGTGAAGCCATGTATCAAAATATTCAATTTATGCAAACTTAAGCTCTCTCTGAGACAAAGATGGAAGATGGTTGCTATTCTGGGGCCTCCCAGTTCATGGGTATAATCAACAATGTCAGCAGTTCTAACCTAGTAACATTCAGGAGCAGCACTAACAAGATGTTGGGCCTTCCAATGTACATTCTGATAAAATGATTCATTTGCAAACCTATCACATATGCACTCACAGGTGGTGGGTGTGGGTCATTTCATTTGAATTAAAAAGCAAATGTCTCTCTACATGAGAGGTCACTAGCTGGTATAAGTTAAAATCTTTTCACTGTTCGGCATAATTAAAATATTCTGACAGTGGTCCCAGTCATTTAAACATTGCAGTATTGTTGTAATATTTTTCTAGGCTTCAGGAGCTCACAATTGTTTGGTCCAATCAAATCTGGGAACACTGGAGAAGTTATCACCCATCAAGGTAATTACTTTCAAGTTGAAATAATTACTCTATCAATGTTAATGGTCTTTCAACTTCAATAAAGCACTCACCTGCCGATAATCACGGCTAACCTCTTGCTCTAATGCAATTCCCTCTCTATTTAGGAGGTTATATTACAGCCGTTACAGTGGTCACTTGTCCTGAACAGCTGCTGAATTTCACTTTGATCGGCTGTGAACCATAAAAAAATTAGTCATCTGTGTATGATTTCCCCCTAACCCAGAAGCCCTTGCAGAGCTAAGGATATGATCTCTTGGCTGTAATAGGAGCCTTCAGGGGTAGCCATCTTGTCTTAGGTAGTGGCTACCGTCCACTTGTGACGATAGCACATTCGTTCAATTAACTTCTGCCCTTTGCTGCCATTTACAGTTTTTTGACTGTGCTAAGTGGCATATATGTGGAATTTATAACCAAGTAATGTTATTTTGTGGAATATTTCGTTTACTTCCTTATCTTTTCCCTCATAATACTCTGTGGAATTTTTAGATGAATAAATAGGGTTTCATTATAACTTAATAAAAGCAATAAAAATAATGAAACATCTGATGCTCAACTTTCTCCCCACATAGAGAGTCACTTTTAGGTATTGGCATCATAAACACAGTTGCTTATATGGGAAGGGTTAAAGGGCAACCAAAATAAGTCCTTGTCCTAGGGACTATTCTGGTATTGTCCTGAGAGAAGGACTAAAGGGGGGGCAGGTTAAGTCTTTGAGAATATAGCCAAGAGGGACCCTAAGCATTCGAGGTAACATGAGGTGGTAGCAGAAGGTGATGCCACAGTACTTGCCAAGGGAAGCAGAAGGAAGTTAGTCTTGGTCTATAGGAGATGATAAATGGCAATGAAACAGAATCCAGGCCAATCTAAGTTTCTCATAATGAACATCCATGACCCTACTACTACTTCCTCCCTCTTAGGTCAACCCCATAGTATGTCTGGAATCTTTTACAGATGGGAAAATTACAGTAAAGTTCAGAACTGTTAAATGACTTGCATGAAGACACTAAACAGGTATGCATTTACCCTTTGAAAAGTTTTTTTATCTCAATAGGGGAAAATATTAACTACCTTCACTCTTTTCATACTTAAACTGTTTATTTGTGCTTTATTGGTCACCTTTGCCATCCATATTCTCTGTTCCTACTTATAATTCTAATTGTTTCCCTACAAATTTGTGTTATCTAATCTCATTGCATCCCTCACTGCTGAATGGTAATTCTGTTGTATATTGCACAGGACTGTTAGTGAAATAAATATTTATTGATCAATTTATTGATTGATTTTTCAGATCCTCATAGTTCCTGTTCCAAATCTTTTCCCTTCTGCCTAAATTTTCAGTACCACTTTCCACTTCCAGCAGATGATTTTACCACTTTTTCTACTGAGAAAATCAAAACTGACCATAATGAGTTTTCTAATTTTCTCTTCTCTGCACTTCAAAAACCTTTCTGCATCTTTACCATTCTCTCCCTTATTCTAATCTTTGAGGAAATCCCATGTATACAACTACCTGGACCACTTGTCAGACATCTCTACCTGAATGTTCTACCAGCATCTAGAACACGCCACATCTAAAAGAAAACTCATCTTTTCCTCAAACTAGTAGTTCTAAATCTATAATTATGTGTTCTAAAATATTTTGACAACTGTATTTCCACATAACTGATTTTCTTTGTAAGTCTATGCATTTAATTTTATGCATTTAAATACATCATTATGAAATGTGATTTATAAGTTTCATTAAACTGTCAAAGGGACAGTGATACAGGGAAGTTTAGAGACCTTTTCCTATATACCCTCCACTCCTCCAGACTTCCATATTTCTATTGAAATCACCATCCTTCTTATCCTTGAATTTCCCAAATTTTACTCTTTCATTTTTATTGACTTATCTAATCAGTTGGTAAACCCTATTAAGACTTCTGATCTAATGGCATGCAAAATTATCCATCTTCTCAATAACTTCATAACAATTACTCTACTTCAGGCCTTCAACAGTACTTGTCTGATCTTAATCGGTCTCTCTTTAATCTTTTCCCTCTCTGATTCATCCTATCCATAGCTGATAAAATATTATAACATACATGTCTGACTGTGACATTTTCCTTCTAAAAACCTTCAATGACACTCTTTTACCTCTAAAATAAAATATAATCCACTTTCAGCTTAGCATTTACCACCTTCCACAATTAGAGTCTCACCTATCATCTGAGAATTTTATATTGCTGAACTTTACACACTTTATGTACTAGCTGGACTAGACTATTAGCTGTTTTCTGAACTTGACATTTCCTCTTCATCCTTCATATATTTTCACAACTCAGCCTCCACTCTTGGATTACCCTTCCTCTTTACTTCCATCTCTTAGAATTTTTAATCTTCTTTTAAGGTTTAGCTCATATCCTCTGTGAAGCCTTACCTGATCCTTCAGGATGTTAGCATTCCCTCCTTCTTTACATTACCTTTTATTTACTTACTTGGGAATTTGTTAGATAAGCTTTTAGAAAGGATAGAAGCTACTTGAGGGAAAGAGCTATTCAATTTTGTCTTCATATTCTTATTGTCCTGTATAATGCCTCTACTGGAATGGACACTTATAGGCAAGTTATTGAAGTTGAATTTGCCATTTGATTCATTTTTTTCCAAGGATGCAGTGGTTAATTGAGATGTCTGAGGGGAGTTTAAGAAGAAAATATCTTCCTTGATATATTATAGAGTGAGTCTAATTCAGGTATTATTGGGCTAGATCAGGGGTATGGAAACTTTTTTTCTTCCAAGGGTCCATTTGGATATTTATAACATCATTTGGGGGCTATATTTGGTCAAAAATTTAATTAATTACCCCTAAAAAGCTGCTAGATTGATTGAATTTTGAGTCCCACTTGTGGTTGCCTTGGCAACACCACATCAATAAGGGTCATGAGCCTTTGGGCTAGATGGTCCCCTCCAAATCTAAGATGGTCGGCTTTCTGATTAAACTGGAAAAATTTAGTAGTTTAGTTTAGTTCTGCTCAGTTTAGTTCTCCTATCTCTTTTCTGTTCTAGATCCCAATAGCATCTAATCATGCATTTTTTTTCTTATAGGGAATACTTGTCACATTGGCAAGTACTAGAGAGAACTTTATTAGAAGAAGATTAACAAAGCAACATAATGCAGTGGAAAGAAGGCTAGGTTTGGAAGAACACTGATTTGGAAATCTGGCTTGGCTACTTAGTATTTAAGTGATCATGGACCTTCAAATCTCTAAATTGTAACTTCATTAGCTACAAAATCAGGATGTTAATACCTGGACTATCTAAGTCCTTGAATTGCTGCTAAGAAAGTAAGTTGTAAACCTTCTCATGTGTCATAAATGAGAGACAGTGATATTGGACACACATAAGGATGGAAATAGCTTTGTTGAACAGATTTGTAATGAGATTTCACATATATCTATTTAAAAAGGATTTTGCTAAGTCAATTATTAATGTAAATGAGGGAAATAGCTCCTGCAAGCTTTTACTAGCTAGCATTAAATAAACAAATTGAATACATTAATTATAAAAATAAAATTTACTATTTCTTATTCAAGTATTCAACAAGTTCCCATTATGAGTCAGATACCATGTTAAATGCTGGAGATACAAGTAAAAAGAATGAAGCAATCCTTACTTACAAAGAACTTTCATTCTAATGAGGAAGTCAATAAGGACATATAAATTATCTATACAGAATGTATATGCATATCTATGATAAATCCAATTATATACAAAGATATTAAATACATAGTATTTGAGAAGGAGCTGGGGTTGCGTGCTGGAGCCAACTTCTTTGGGTGAATGCCTATTGTTAAATTTTCATTTGTGAGTATTTACACCTTGGAAATTTTCTTGGAAATATTACCAATCATGGCTAAATTTATTGTTTTGTTGATTGTCCAGATTTAAGAAAGTGAAGGGGAAACTATTACTAATGCAAATTAAAACTGAAAGTGTGAAATGGATTAATTTGTTTTTTTTTGTATAGCTGGGTGTTAAACATTTACCAACAGAACACTAAAGGAAGGACACTAGCTGTTCATATTATCAAGAAAGGCTTCATGCAAATGATAGTATATGATCTGTATCTTGAAGAAAATGATGAACTCTGTGAACCAGAGATAATAAAGTTCTATATTCTAGTAATGGGAGACAGCCAGTACAGAGGCATAGAGACAGAAGGTATCACATGTGAGTCACAGAAAGGCTATTTTGCCTAGATTTCACAATGGAGGTGGGGAGAAATGTCCACTGAGCTGGAAGGATTAGTTGGAGTCATTTTACTAAGGGCTTGAAAAGCTATCTAAAGGAGCTTCTGTTTTATTCCAAAGTCAAAAGAAACAGGAGAAATACAAAGAGAAACAGAGACAGAGAACTAGAAAGACCCTCAATTATAAGTATCTGAAAATGAATAGGAACATGGGAATCATCATTTAGTTAATAATCTGGAGTTGAAGAATCTATGATTTTCTGTCTCTAGAGAAGTACAAAAAGGGTTATGTTCTTTTAGCTATAGGCAAAATAATTGTCACGATATCCCTCAAAATATTATTTACAGAAATGAAATTACAAATTCAAGTAATTATTACATGGGTATATGGAACTTGTAATGTCTAAGACCAAGAATTTTGAGTCACAAAATATTTTAAAAGGTCATAGATTCAGGGTCTCAGATGTTTAAGGCCTGAAGAGACTTTAAAAATCATTTGGTTCAATTACTTCATTTTAAAGAAGAGGAAAATGAGGCCCACGGGGGTTAAATAAATTGACTAAAGCCATAGGTAGCAAGTAATAGAAGTAGAATTTGAATTCAGGTGCCTTGCTACAAACAACACATTTTCCCACTTCACATCACTGCCCCCCCTATATATAATATCCAATTGACTTTCATTTAACCAAATCTTATATATGTCTGCAACTTTATTTCATTCTCTGATGTCCTACAATATTCATTCTCCAATGTCCCACAACATCTTATCATTAGCTTCAATTTCATATTGTTAAAATGTCTATTACTGCCATCTAAGGTTTGCTAGACAATTAAAGATTATGTGTCTAATCCCTAACCAACAAGTTTTTTTGAAAGTATTGAGAGATGCCTTTATTCACCCCATTCCCTCCACTTGAATTCCCTCTTCTTCTACACAAATCTGACTCATCCTTCCAGACATAGTTCTAACCCTTCCTACTTCACAGAGTCTTTCCAAACCAGTCTAGCTCACAGTAATGTGTCCCTTCTTAGAAATTACAGTTCATATCATCTAAGCTACTCATTTAGCCCTGCATCCCAGTTTTGAGTTGGGGCAACCCTTGTCTAGTAACCATTATTATTTTTTTCACTTTTTTATTATATTTTGAACTTAGTCTCCGTCTCTCTCAAGTAAACCATAAGCTCCTTGAATGTGAAACTTGTATCCTGGATTTTTTTATGTTGTAATATAGCTAATAAAAACTAACAATAATAACATATACACAGCACTTTAAGATTTGCAAAACACTTTGCTCATGACAACCAAGTGAGATATTTGTTAATAAACAAATTTTCAGTGGATTTCTAAAAATTAGGGACTAAAATAATTTAAATTAAAAAATTTAAATAAATAAAAGTGTTATGCAAGACAGCAACAGATTTGAAAGATGAACTTAATATCAAGCATTTATAAAGTCTATTATTAGACACTGTGCAAGGTAAAATATAGGGATACCATAAAAAATTCCTGATATTTAAGGAGCTTATGTTTTAATTGGGGAGACCACACAGATATATACAGAGGCAGTTAGGTGGGGCAGTGGAGAGAGTGACCAACCTGGAGTCAAATTCTGCCACAGACAACTATTTAGCTGTGTGACCTGGGGAATATTATTAAACTCTCTATCCCTCAGTTTCCTCATCTTAAAATGGGAATAGCACCTGCCTCTTGTGAGGAACAAATGAGATATATGTAAAACACATTGCAAAAATATCAACAGTATCAACAATAACAGTAACAACAATAACAATAGCACATACGGAAGTATATATATATATATATATATATATATATATAAAACACAAAAGATACAAAAGTACTCCCCTGCAATTCAAAATTTGAGATTTGGGGTGCTATAATTTCAATGGAGACTTTCCATACATTTTCTATGCCTTTGGGCAATCCATGCTGTTTTTTTTAGGTTTTTTCAAGGCAAATGGGGTTAAGTGACTTGCCCAAGGCCACACAGCTAGGTCATTATTAAGTGTCTGAGGTCGGATTTGAACTCAGGTACTCTGACTCCAGGGTTAGTGCTTTATCCACTGTGCCACCTAGCCACCCCCAACCCATGCTCTTAAATGAAATTCTGAGAACTGATATTTGTTAGCCCTCATTTACAGAAGACTATTAATTTACTCTGAGAGGAGAGGTAAGTTTATTGAGAACTCAGTTTTAATTTTTGGGGTGTTATCTATATGCTGGGAGTTTTGTCCAAACTTTGAGATATTGTATGAGGAGCTAGAAAAGCAATTGAAACACATAAGAATGTAAGTGAACCGAGTATAGATTAAAATATAGTAAAGAAGTAGACTAAAGTAAAGAGAGGACAAGTTAAACCAGGACTTGGGGGACAAGTTGGTGAGAGCAAGTCTCAGGGCCAGCTCTTTATTCACTTGCTTTCTCAGAAAACTGAGATAGCTCTATCTATAAATCCCATCACAATATTCTGTCTCATTTAGATATTTATGT
This sequence comes from Macrotis lagotis, assembly GCF_037893015.1. Classification (NCBI taxonomy): domain Eukaryota; kingdom Metazoa; phylum Chordata; class Mammalia; order Peramelemorphia; family Peramelidae; genus Macrotis; species Macrotis lagotis. The sequence goes on from NC_133659.1 coordinate 118,569,450, forward strand.
CTATTATTTGATAATTCTAACAAATTATATAGCTATCAACTATGAATTTGTCTAAGAATTAATGTTTTGAGATAGGAAAAAGGAGAAGCTAGTTCATGGGAGAATAGATTTCATGAGTACTTTTCTGGATTGGGAGCTGAACCAACTGTAGAGAGTTTCAGCAGTTTTGGTAATTAATAAAAATTATTTCAGAGCATACTCAGTAGACTGCCTTCTAAGATGCTGAAAGAATTAATAAGGAAATGAGCCAGTAGCACACCTAGGGGTGGGGATTTGGTGATTTGCTGCCAAGAGAACTTGAGAGGTATTACTCAGACTCTGCAATACACATACCTACCCCACAGGTATCTTAGCAAAGCAAAGACTTAGTAGTTGGTAGAAACCAGGAAAGCCCTTCTTCAAAAAATGTTACCTAAGCTGAGTTTCAACAGAAATCAAGGATTCCAAGGGGAAAAAGTGGGGAGAGAGTAAATTTCAGACTTGGAAAATGCAAAGGCACTGAGGTGAGAGATAGAGTTCCATGTGAGTAATAGTGAGAAGGCCAATTTGACTAAACTATTAAGTATACGAAAAGTATAATGTGGAGTTAGATTGGGAATGTAGTAAGGGGGCAGATTGGCCAAATTTAGAATATTAGAAAATTTTGTATTTGATCATAGAACAGGAGACAACCATTGGACTTTGATAGTAGGATGATAAAGATAGACCAGAGTTTTAGGAAAATGACTTCAGCAACTGTGGAAGTGATGGATTATTGTGGGGAGAAAAATTGAAGGGAATTAGATAGTGACCACAATATTTCAGATGAGAGGTGATAAACTGCTAAACCAGGGGAGTGACTTCATGAGAGGAGAGAAAGTGCTATGTGTGAAAAATGTAGATTGAAAAGATTTGGAAATTTGCTGGATTTGTGGGATGGATAAGAATAAAGAGTAAACACCGAGTTTGCAAAACTGAATGACTAGCATTGTTGCACTTGACAGAAAAAAGTTTGAAATGGATCAACATGTGAAAGGGAAGAGAATATATTCTGCTCTGCACATGTTAAGTTTAGGATGCTTCTAGGACACTAGGCATCTAGGAATACAGGATTAGGGTTATTAGGACTTGAGAAATGCTAGAAGTTTATACATAGATCTGAAAACCATAACCATATTGATAATGATTAACCCATGATGGGATGAGATCACCAGCTGAGAAAGTTTAAACCAAAAAAGAGTTCAAGACAGATGTCTTAGGATCTACCCTCAGTTGGGGGTAGGAGAAGAAACAAGGGAAAGCAGTTTCTAGGCAAAAGTGTCTAGAGAGGAGACAATGTGGTCAATATTATTACATTCTTCAGAAAGTCAAGAAGGATGAGGATTGAGAAGTGTTCATTAGATCCTGCAATTAAGAGAGCCTTGTAATTTTGATTAGGACCTTTTTATTTGAGTAATGAAGTTGGGAATCACACTACATAAAATTTATAGGAGAGAGTGAGAGGAGAGGAAATGGAAGCACTACATGAAGACTTTTTTTTTTTCAAAAAATTTGGTTGAGAAATGAAAGATCAATACAGGATGGTCTTTTGAGGGTTGAATGAAACGTGTTTTTAGGAAATGGGGAAGGAACCATTAGATAGTGAGAGATGGGGGCAGCTAGGTGGCGCAGTGGATAGAGCACCAGCCCTGTTCAAATCCAGCCTCAGACACTTAATAATTACCTAGCTGTGTGGCCTTGAGCAAGCCACTTAACCCCATTGCCTTGCAAAAAAAAAAATCTAAAAAAAAATAAAGTGAGAGATGGCAAAGAGTGAAAATTAGAGGAGGTGAATGTTAGTGGAAATAATCTGCTATAGAAGATGGAAAGTAATAAAATCAAGGATATGTGTAAAGAATTTGATTATGGACATATTAAAGACCACCTCTTCATGAGGACAGAAATAAAACCAGAGATAGGAGGCAACAATATCAAGGTATTGTGAAATGAGAAAGGGTAATGGTAAATGACTTCAATTTTCTTGGGAAAGCATGAAGTAAAATCCTTAACTAAAACAATGGGGAAAAATGGGTAGTTCCAGATGTTTGGGGTGAGGCTTTTTTTGTTTTAAGAGACAAAATCTTTACTCTTTTATTATTAAAAGATTCATAGCTTTAGAACTGGAAGGGACCTCAGAGGTCATCTAATCAATCCCTCTCATGTTACAGATCAGGAAACCAAGGTCCAAAGAGAATGCTATGGTTGAAGCACAAAATGATTCCTCACAGAAATTTCCAGGTCAGATCTAACTGTTGTCTTATCCATAGGTTGCTTCTGAGAGGTGCCAAAGCTCTAGTTCTCTATGGACATCATTCAGTCTAATCAAGAGGTAGATGGAGTACACCTAGTCTGGCAAAGATTGGAGAAAGTTTCCAAACAGTTACAATACTGAATAGGATGAAGAACCATTTAGGGAGGAATAAAAGAATTGCCTTACTGTAGTGAGAACTGAGTTTATATTTGATAACTAATCAACATGGTTATTTGACTTCCTCCAACTTCATTTATTAGCATATGAGTAAGAATGATAGAGGAAGATTGTGGGAGAAACCCAAAGTTGGTTTTCATATTGCCTAAGTGACAGTAGAACAACAATTAGGAATATCTAAATGGTATGGAATTAAATGAATTACATTAAAAGTCAGGATTGGGAAGGAAGGAAAGTACAGTCAGAGTAGGAGTGATAGCTACCTTGGTAAGTCAGAGAGATGAAGGGATTGTCATCCTGTTGAATATTAGGAAGAGATTCAAGTAGAATAAGGAGAGACAGAATGAGAGAACATTATGATCAGATAAAAGATTTTAGATTTATTGATCATGGAAGTGTAGTATTTGTGTATGATTGCAAGATTAAGAGCATGAACCTCCCTATGTATAGCTGAAGTAGAGTCAAATAAGTATGGGGATTGAGTAGACTTAAGAACTAGGAGATAATGGAGCTTCAGAGACCACTGACATTTATGCTAGGCTTCTCCACTTTTAGGAGAGTTGGAATGCAGAAGAAAATTATGACCCAAGCACTAAACTCATTAAAAAAGGAGAGTATGACTTGGGAGTCAGTAGAAATTTGCCACCAGATTCTGTATTGGGTATTATATTGTGATTCCCAAAGGAGTCCAAGTTGCTGAGTGATGACAGAAGGAGGAAAGTCTGCCAGTGGCAAAGAAGTATTTGTGACTTTGCCTCTGGAATCAGTGTGTCAGAGAGTATGATAGATAGTACTACTAGTACCGTAATCCTGGTTAGGAATGCAATGCCATCTGGCATTTTTCTTTTTTTTTTTTGATATCCCTAATGCTTAGCACAGTGGTTTGCACCTATTAGATGCTTAATAAATGTTTACTGACTGAATGGTATGATTAGATCTTTGTATACTACAGAAGATGGAAGGAATACAAAAGGAAGAGTTTGAATATGAAGGGAAGAATATTTATTATGAAGATCTTGAGGGCATGGTAAAAGGGATGGTTAGATCTGAGATCAGAGAGTTGGTTGAGGTAGGTGGAACTGAGAGAATATACAGCAGTGAGGAATACTGTCTATTTTTAAACAGTCAGAGATTTGGTAGTACAATGCTAGGAGAGCAAGTTTACAATGAGATTGTAAGAGAATGAGATGTGAATTGTGTTTCCCTAATTGTCTGTTGATAAGTGTTCATCATCCTCATCAATTTCTTCTTCTATTCTCCTTGTCCTTCCCCTCCTCTTCTTCCTCCTTCTTCTCTTCCTCCTCCTCCTCCTCCTTCTTCCCCTTCTCCTCTCTCCTTCTTCTTTAATAAGGCTAGTTTATGTCTCTCTTCCATTAAGAAAACCCTAGATATGTATATTTTGTAAATTTACATCTTAAGTTTAGTGATTATTTGCATTATTTTCTTTCATAAACAGATACATATATATACATATATATATATATATCATCAACAGACTCCTTAAATAGTAAGCGCACCTCATGAATTTAGGAGTTAACTTGTAGATTGTTAACTAATATACATACATATCTACAAATAATAAACACATCTTTAAAGAATGAGAAACATTGCACAACTTCAGAGGTGCAAAGTGCCTGTTAGTTAGAATTCACTTAACTCCTAACTCCTGTCTCAGTGTCAAGAGTCAATGCTAACTGAAGATCAGAAATGAAGCTTAGGCACCTGTAAAATAATCTAAATCAATAAAGAAACAGGCTTGGCTTTATGAAAAAAGTCAATTTACACACAAAATTTTCAGGAGCAGATTTATTACAAGTTTCTCTTATACTACTTGCTGCATACTTTATTAACAAAAGTCAGTTAGATTTTGGTAAAGAGCTATGAAACATTATGCCAGATTCCTGAGAAGATTTTGACAAACTGATCCTAGAATTTGAGAATGGTTGTTCAGCAACCAGAATCTAGAACTGGGAGTTTGTCATACTGAGTTTTATTCCTGATTTGGAAGCCAATTTATGGTGACCCATGCAATTTGCTTACTCACTCAGTGCCTCCTGTTGTAGACAGACCCAAGTGCCATCTATCTTCTAAGGCACTGGGCAAGCAAATTATGTTGGCCTCCATGTACTATATCCCTATGGGGCAGGAAGGAGGTGTACTCAGAGCACAGAAAGCCGCAGCTAAAGCCTTAGGCAAAACCATCTTTGCCTTTAAATCCCAGGTTACTTCTGCCAATGCTAAAGCTGGTGCCAATCAGAAAAACAAACAAACCCAGGATGGTGGCAGCAGTGATGGCAGCCACGCCAGGAGTGTTCCCTGTAAGCACCACCATGGAGTTCCTGGATGCCAAGGCTAAATGTAGTTCTTCTCTTGCTACTGCACAATTTATCACAGAGCTAATCAGGAAGAGATTTCATGGCCTGCTATCTGAAGCCCATTTTCAGGAGTGAAAGCCATTGGTTTGGAGAGAATTGGGCAGTTAATACATTTTCTTCTACTAAGAGGTAGTCTTCCTACAGCTGTACTATTTGGTCCCCAAAGAGTTCCAAAACTTCTCAAGGGGTTTGGGTGGAGGCTGTTAAGGTATTTAAACCTGCATGAACTCCATTTTTGTTCTCCTGCTGATTCTGCTGATGCTGCTCATTGTGCCAGCACATATGTTGCCCACCCCTACTGATGGTACCCCACTGCTAGTTCTCCATCCACTGCCACCTTCAAGAGGACTCATGCATCCATAGCACCTGCTTGATATGGCTTTTCTCAACCACGTCCACCTGTCTATAAACAACAATGGAAAACCTGTGGGATACACTTGTAATGTCACTACGAGAGAGAGAGAGAGAGAGAGAGAGAGAGAGAGAGAGAGAGAGAGACAGACAGACAGACAGACAGACAGACAGACATTTTACTAATGGGTTCAAAGGCCTTAACAAGAGAACTAGATAAAGGGCATCAGGGCATCCTTGCCTAGTCTGCCAGTCTCTCAGTCAGCATAGGTGAGGACAGGCTCAGTGTCTTCTTGATCAAAGATGTTGACTCAACTGTTGACACTGAAGGCTTAAAGATATTTTAGCATTTAAAAAATCTCAATTGAAGGAGACCTTAGAATTCTCCCTCATTTTTATAGATTAAAAAAAAGTGGGGCCAAGAGAGGAGAAATAATTTGTTCAAGTCTACATTTGCTTTTGAAGAAGACATACAAAGTACAGGATTGTTCGATGAAAAAATGATAGTCAAGAGCTTGAACCCAGGTATTCTGACTCATACTTTCAGTATGATGTTTTACAATTAGCAAAATTTGTCAAGGTAACAAAGAGAATGAATGGGTAGAACTCAACTGAATCAGATAAAGATTTATTAAGCTCTTACTATGTGCAGAGCAGTGAACTAGGTGCTAGGGAATACATAGATATTCCCTGTACTCAAGAAATCCTACAATGGTGGCAGAACATAGACACAGATAAATTAATACAAAGAAACATGAGAGATAAGGCTTTTGTGTCAATGAGGTAGCATCCGAATTGAGTCCTGGAAAAAGACAAGGATTCTTAAAGGTATAAGTAAAGAAGGGGGTATATTCCAGGGATAGGAATGTATCTCCCACAGAAGATCAGAACTAGAATGTTAAAAGCAGAGAGCAGTTAGTAGTTAGAATTAGAATTGTGAACTATTAAAAACTATGTGGCAAATTAATCTTCTCTGGGGGGTCTTGAAAAAATAAGACTGAATTTTTCTCCAACCAGAATGGAGATTGGATTAACATGCAAAGCAGAAGTCAGGCAGGCTTAAGAAAAAAAGTAGTAGTTACTGTTTAGTCCTTTCTCTGATATTAGGCACCTGTAAGAAGGTGACTTTGGGAAAGTCATGTCACATCTCTGGGAATCAATTTGTTCAAGTATAAGATGAAGGGTTGGACTAAAGAGTCTCTAAGATTCTATGAACCTATGATTCTTTGAGCCATGTCTCACCTCATTGCCTCTGGATTAACCTGCACTTTTATAAAAGTTAGTAGAAAATAGCTGTGACCTGCTAACTTTGAAAGCCCTTGCCTAGCGGTATTATGAATTTGATGGAGTACTATTGTACAGTAAGAAATGAGGAAATAGATGATTTCAAAAAGACATGGAAAGACTTGTATGAACTGATTCAGAGTCAAGTGAGCAGAAACAGAAGAATAATTTATATTATAACATCAATACTATAAAAATCAATAGTTTTGAAGACTTTTATAAACTGCTAAAAAATAAAATGAACAGAACCAGGAGAAGAATTTATATTAGAACAACACTGTAAAAACAAACAAATTTGAAAGCTCCAAGAACTATGAGCAATAGAACGACCATTCATGATCCCAGAAGACTGATGATGAAACATTGCATCCATTAGAGAGAAGTGATGAATTTAGGGTAAAAAATGAATTTTTTGCATATTTATTACACCTATCCATGTTTGTTATAAGGGAAAAAAAATCTCTGTTCAACTTGTTCTGAGAAGGCTATTTCAGGTTTCCTTTTTTAAACTGAAAATTGTGAAAAAAAACCCCAAACATTTCACTATTTTTATATGCATATATATATTTATATATAATATATATTATATATCATATATATATGTGAAGAAAGAAGATTGTTGAACTGTTAGCTTCCCCACATTTTAACCTCATAGACTAGATGACCTGTCAACATACAGTCCAGCACTTGAGTCATAATGGTTTGCAGGAGACAAATTTGAAAAATCAGAGGGGTAATTCTGGGAACCAACTTGATCAGCTACCCTGCTTTCTCTATACCAAAAGAAGATAAGTAAACAAAAAACACTTGAGGAGAGTTGCTGAAATCTTGTCAATATTTAGTTTCTCATTTTCACATTCAGTTTAGTTACTTTTTGCATTGCTACCCATCAGAAAAAGGGAAGAAGTCAGGAATTCTAGAATAAGAATAAAATGGACAATGGGGTCAACATGACAGAAGAACTTGGTAATTTGGCACCTGCTGTTATTGTTCCTCTCCTTTTTTTAGGAACTTTCTAAATGATAAAAATAGAGTCTAACCTATTAAATAAAGGATAGAGCTCACTGTTTGGTTCAATACTTGATCTTGTGCTGTAAAATGGAACCTTGTGTGAGAGAATGACTAATAGAGTAGCCCACATGGGAATTGGAATAGACCTGCTTTTGGAGATTAGATGATTTAACTTTCTACTCTCGAAAGCCATATTTTAAAGGGCCAGAAGTTTAATCACTGGAATCCCTGTTCCTTCAAAAAAATCAAAGTTTAATTAAAGTGTCTCATTCACAAAGCTATTGTCAAAGAGTGTGTCAGCATTTTCACAATGAAATTTTTACTTTCAGGAGGTTATAACTTTGAAGCTTAATACATAGCTTTCCAGGCTTTGGTGAAAATGGACATATTTTCCCCTGGATAACAACCTTAAGAGGATTTCTTCATTTTTTGGAACACTTGTGATGTAAGTTCTACAGGATGTGATAGAGAGAACCATGAAAATTTCTCTGCTGTCCAGATGATGAAAACTTGAACTGAAGGAAATAAAGTAAAAATTCAGAAAAGGAGAACAATAACCTTATTGAAATAAGTTCAATGTACTCATTGAAATGTCATAGGTTACATCATCTGAGGGTTCAATTTCAATCAAAAGATAGATTGTGTTAAAATTTTATCTTGTTCTAGCCTCACTGACCACCAACATTTTCTAGTCAATAAAATATTTTATGGAGAGCCAATGAAAAGAGAGGGCAAGAACAGAAAATAAGTTTGCAAAGTGAAATCTGAAAGTCAGATATAAACCATCTCAAAGATTAAAGGTGCATAATTTGCAAATTATATCATACATTAATCAAAATTTGCATCCTAGTAACAGGAGAAATCATCTAGGCACTGAATGTCAAGGTTCTAGTGCTATGATATTTAAATTCCAGACAAATTCCACAACTCCAGATCAGCAGAACATCAGCAAGATGCTTATGACTTTGAGATGTCACCTCTGAAATTTTATCAATAACTTTGGGATGATTTGGATATATTGATGAACTAATCCTAAATTGTCCCAGTTAGGAGTTGGTTTGTTTCAAAACAAATCAAAACAAAAAAACAAAAAAAAAACCCAAAACCCCAAACACCTTTGCCCCTAGAGCTCTTTACTATCTTTACTATCTGTTTCATGCTGCACTCCCAACTCGAATCCATGGTCATCTGAGTGATCTCTCTCCCTCTCCTTCTCCCCCTGTCCCTCCCCATCCTCTTCCTCTTCTTTGCCTTACATCACCATCATATCCCATTTCCATACCCTCTGCCTCTGTGCCAGTTTTCATTGTTTCTCTCTGTCTTTATGAGCTTTTTGATCCCATTCCCTCTAATTAAATTCCTACCCTGAATTCTTCTGAAAATCATAGTCTTTTTGAGTGAGTATCCAGAGAACCAGGTGTTCTGTCCCATTTCAAAATTTCCATAATTTTATAAATTATCAAACTCATATAAATAGAAAACAGATTTAAATGGTTAAGGAGTGAATAGATGGCAAGAATACAAAGAGAAATTGTAACTTTCATGTTCAGGAAGTTTGGTAGAGGAAGAAAAGAGAAAGATGATGTGGTTCTTTTAAATTTGGGAGCCCAGATAATATTTTATGAGTGAAAGGGAAGGAACTAGTGGGAGAGGACGCATTGGAGATCCATGAGAGATTGTGGCTTAAGTCTTTAATAAAATGGGAAAAAAGTAATCAAAGACATAGTTGAAGATGTAAGACTTGACTAGGAGGGCCATCACTTTTTTCCAAGACTATAGGGAAGGAGAAGAGAATACTTGAATGAAAAGAAGTTTTTATGTAGGGAGGAGAGGAGATGGTCACAGCAGATGACTGGAGAGACAGCATGATAAGATTGAAAGAGTGCAGCATTTGGAATTAGAAGACAGATGTGAATCCCTGATCTGGTCATCCTATATCCAGAGACAGTTCTCTATCAACTCTGCTTAGTGAAGCATAGTTGATGCATGAAATCTTCAGAACTATTATGACAATTATTTTCATCTTGTTTAAAACTAATGTCCTGTAATCCATATTGTTTCAAATTTCAAAAGACTTAAAAATTAGTGAGTTTATTATTCTTTCACATTTTGAAAATCATGCAAATTATTATATCATTCTTTCAACCTGAGTTTGTCCCAACTCTTTTATGTAACTTCACCAGCAATAGCAATTACTTTGATCTCTTTTCTGGCATAGAATTTATTGTCTGGTGTACATGTCTGAACACTTAACTATATTGTATCCTGTATTATTAAGCAATTATATTTTTTGTGTGACACATCAACAACAGTGTAAGCTTTTGGAGGGTGGAGATTATATCATATACTTTGGACACACAGTGGCATTCATAAAAGACGTTGCAGTAAACAGAATTACATAGACCAAAGGGGTTTGTCAAAACACCAGTTTTGCTTCATGCAATTTTGTCTACATCATCTCAAAGAACTCTTTAATAATTAAAGAATTGGACTCATCTTCTAATCTGATGCTGACGTCACCCCGGAACACAGAGAAGTCAAGTATAATTATTTCCAGATTCACAGAAATGGAGGTTTCTCTTAACAATGCAAGTCAGTGGTAGAGTCAGCAATAGACCTCAAGTTTCATCATCCCCAGATCAGTACTCTGCCCATTAATTATATTGATTTGTATCTTTTTAATGAGACTTTCCTTTCCTTAAGGAAAACTACAATTTAGTTATAAAAATTAATTAAGCTATTTCAATAAAAACATAAAAATAATAGAAATATCACTTACTATAGTAGATTTATTATGTCACCTACATTCTTACCGTAACTGTGAATGCATTCACAGTTGGAACATTAAATGTCGGATCCTTTTGTCTTTCCTGATAGATAATACGATAGTGGGAAATAATGCCATTGGGAGACTCTGGTTTGGTCCAATTCAGCAGCACAGAATAAGCACTGGTAGCTTGAGCCTGGGGAGATTGCATACCCCTAGGAGGGGCTTCCATTGTCTGTGCTGATGACCATGGACTCTCCACAGAGCCCTTGGAGTTATGAGCTCTGACACGATACTCATAAAATGTGAAAGGCCTCAACGTATCTGAAGCATCAGTAAATTCAAGAGCTCCTTCAGACCAGATGAACAAAAGTGACTCCCCTTCAATGCCAATAGTACGTCTGCAAAACAATAAAGAAAATAAATGATTATGGCATTATTCTGTATAACAGGCTACATAGGTATGTTAAGGAAACTGGCAAGCTGAAAAACTTTTGACTACTCTTGCAACTTTACAATTGTCCTCTTCCCAGGGATTATGATAGGATGAGAGGATTTACAGATGACCTTAGAAATAATCTTATTCAACTCCCTTATTTTATAGATGAGGAAATACAGGCTCAGAAGCAGAAGGTGGAGGGGTGTAGTCATTTGTCCATGGCTATTGAAAAAATGAGCAGCTTGAGCTGGGCTTTAACACAGGTTCCCTAACTCTGTATCAATGAAGCCTCTGCTGGTAAGGAATAGTAGAAATCTGAATCAGTATAATCTGTTTGGGAATACATACATCACGCAGTAAGAATTAGATTTTAGAATTCTATAGGGTTTAAGAGTCTCTTGATACAAGTGAGAAAATTATACAAGGGAGGGTATGGGCAGGCTGATGTCTAAAGTACTTTCCTTCTTTCAGATTCTATTCTAGGAATCAGATAAATCCACCCTTTGTCTTCTTTGGTCTCCTAATCATCCAAGGCTTAAGTCTCTGGAGTTCCCACACTCATGAAAGTGACTGGGCCTAAAAGTTTAACTTAGTTAGTGGGAAATAGCTTTGGTTATTTCATATGAAAAGTCTAGACAAAAAAAAAGTAAGAGAGAATGAAAGACTTAATGATATAGAGCACCAATGACTCCAGAGGTCCTTCAGACCAGATCAGATAAAGGGTCTCCCCTTCAATGCCCTGGGAGACTTTTATTTTTTCATTTAAGAAATCTAAATCATAATCTATGTAATTTCTGCATGAATACCTCTTTATTACTAACTAAAAATGGTGGAGTGGATAGAGTGTTTGGGCCTGGAGTTAGGAATACTCATCCTGAGTTTAAATCTGGCCTCTTACTAATTATGTGACCCTGGGCAAGTCACTTAACCCTGTTTGCCTCAGTTTCTTCATCTGCAAAAAAAAAAAACTGGAGAAGGAAATGGCAAACTACTTCAGTATCTTTGCCAAGAAAACCTCAAATTGGGTCATGGAGAGCCAGATATGACTGAAGCAACTGAACAAGACATGAAAAGGAAAAATTTTTAGTACATTGTATAAATAAAGCATCTAGAAAACAGGACCTGGACTCCAAGAGCTCACAATTGTGGTCACACTTTAATTTTTATATTAATTTGCCCATTAAAATATAAAGTATATGATAATGATGATGATGGAAAGAAGGGAGAGATCTGTGAATTCATTTGTATAGGGAAATCATGGCAAGAAGAACCCCTCTAACAATGCAAATCAACATCTTTTCTGCATATTATAGTCTCAGAAAGTTACCTTGCAGCATTGAGAAATTTGGTGACTTTTCTAGGTATCCACTATTATGTTGAACTTGATGGTCTTTTACATTCTTTTTCAGTTCTAATTTTATGATTCTTTGTTTCAGAGATGGGACTTGGACACAAGTCTTCCTGACACCAAGACTGATTACCTAATATACTTCATTAACTCAAAGCACATGATATTATTTTACTTAAAAAACTTGGCTATTTTATATTGTTGGCTTAGGAATTAAATGGTTTCTATGCTCCTTAATCACCAAGAGTAAGCATTAAGAAATAATAATTTTGCCAGTCAAAAATATGGGGTTCTAAATCTGTCCTTCTAGGATCAGCTCCACTAGTGCTCTCCTCTGTGTCTTGTAATGAAAGTTATGAAAATTTTATTTTTATTTTATTTTTTAATATTTTGTTTACTAATTTTTCCAACCACATATGCAACATTAGTTTTCAATGATTACTTTTGGCAAGGTTTTGAGTCTTACAGCTTTTCCCCCTTCTTCCTTTCCCTCCCCTCTCCCCCTAACAGAAAGAAATCTAATACAGACCATACATGTGAAGCAGAATCAAATCAAATAGCCATTAGAGAGAAAAAACATAATATATGACAACTCTTAAAAATTGAAGATAGTAAGCTTTGGTCTACATTTGAACTCCACAGTTCCTACATTTGAACTCCACAACTCTTAAAAATTGAAGATAGTAAGCTTTGGTCTACATTTGAACTCCACAGTTCCTTCTCTGGATATGGATAGTATTTTCTATCACAAACCTTTTAGGATTGCCTTTGATTATTATACTAAATGAAGTGAGAAGGTCCATCATAAATGATCATCACATAATGTTGCTGTTTGTGTATATAATGTTCTTCAGACTTTTCTCACTTTACTCAGTATCAGTTCAAGCAAGTCTTTCCAGGATATTCTGAAGGTTATGAAAATCAAAAATTAAAACATATAGAAACAATAGGATACATGAGAGGATAAGCTCACACATAAGATTTAATACTAGCATTTATTCAGTACTTTCAGGCCTATAAATCACTTCACAAATATTATGATATTTCATAATTTGGGGAGTTAGGTTTTATTTTTTATAGATGAGGAAACTGAAGATGAGTGATAAAGTGACTTGGCCAGTATCTGAGACAGGACAAGTCTATCACCAGGTCTTTCTGACTATAAGTGCAGTCATTATGCTGCCTATTTACTGATTTATAGTTGGAAAGGTGCTTTGAGATGATCTAATTCTTCCACCCCCTTAGGAAACTAAGAAAGAAAGATAAAATGATTTGACCAAATTTTCATAGCTAAAAACAATAGAGCTTGGGTTTGAATGTACATCTTCAGGATGTAAAACCAGTGTTCTTCATTATAGACTTTGATCAATAAGACAAGCAACTTGTTTGATAAGCTACCAATTAATATGATCAGTTACCAGCTTGTTGGTAACCCTGGATGTAACCTACCTTTTTTACTATTTGCTGCTACCAACATATTAATGTGTGATATTTGACCTTTTCATTTCCTGCATATATCTATGTTTGTCTTATTTGGAGTTCTTTGGTTGTCAACAACAACTAAAATATCCAAACAATCACAACATCCTAATGTCTGTGGTCAGGTTCTCTTACCTTGTCTTAGGATATTAAATGCTAGGATTTTTTGATTTTATAACATTGCCTATAATGCATTTTTAAAAAAAAGTCAGTGTTTTCTCCTAAAGTCCTATGTCTCCTCTTGATATACAGGTGGTTAGAAGTTCTTGAGAGCTAGATCAAGAGAATAAAACTCTAGTAGATCCTGCCACTTTGGAAACAATGGACTAAGGAACAAGTTGTATGTCTTTTGTCTAAGCACCTGTCTAAATAGGGGCAGCTAGGTATCACAGTGGATAGAGCACTGGCTTTGGAATCAGAAGGATGAGAGTTCAAATCCAGCCTCTGACACTTATTAGCCCTGTTTGCCTTGCATCCAGAGCCATCTCCAGTCATCCTGATTCATATCTGCCACTGGACACAGATGACTCTGGGGGAGAAAATGAGGCTAATGACTTAGCACAATTCCCTCACTCAAATCCAATTCATGGACTTGTCATGGCATCATGTCTCTGATGTCAAGCTCTTCTTTGAAAATGAAGGACAAACAAAAAAACAAACATACAAACAAACAAAATAAGTTTTGAGAGGTTCATCACCAAAAGCATTGTTTTTGGATTGATTTTTTTTTTGCCTATACCAACTTATAAGGACAACTTATTAAGGGTAAGTTGGTTGCCTCAACTGGAGATAATAAGCACTTTGAGGAAATCAAGGATCCTCATAGTATTACAAAATAGTGGTAATGACTATAACAAAAAGTTATAAGGACACACATACATACCACATTAATGTTTAAAAAATGCTTGCCCCATGACAACCCAATGAGATATAGTATTCAGAGTACATATGACAGGTTTTCTATTGAGTTTTATTTTAGTCTTTCCATGATGATCCCCCCACCCAGAAATAGATTTTAATACTTCTCTTTTGTACCATAATATCAGTGTTTACATTGGCACTAATGGACATTGTGCCTTTCAGGAAAGTCAAAACTCTTGAGACCAAACATCCATAATATCTTGTTGCTGTCAGTCAACTGTGGTGCTCTGGACCTATATTTGATAAAGATCTGGCACTAGAATTTAGGTTCTAGGCTTCTTGAGAACACTAGATTCTTCATGTGCATCTGTTAACTGTCTAGACATTCCTGTTCAAAGTTAGAAGAGGTGCAGGAAGATTTCTTTCAGCACCTACACCTTCCCTATTAAGATCTTGGAAGTGTTTTTCCTGGAGTCCTGATGACTCTTCTTTATTTCTTTCTGTAGTTAGGTGGGGTTTTTTTTTTGTTTGTTTTTTAGTTTTTGCAAGGCAATGGGGTTAAGTGGCTTGTCCAAGGCCACATAGCTAGGTAATTATTAAGTGTCTGAGGATGGATTTAATCTCAGGTACTCCTGACTCCAGGGCTGGTGCTCTATCCACTGCGCCTCCTAGCTGCCCCTGTAGTTAGATTTTAACCAATTCTTCTTAGACAAACTTCTTATATCTCTATGGCTTGTTCTGCCCAGTGAACTCTTTAAAAAGACATCACCTTCTAAGTTTCTTCCTGGCTGATGAACATTGCTTTCTCCTCACAGGAAGTGATTCCAAACTGTTCCTTCCAGATCTAGAAAGCAGAGCAGGTTATACAGATTTATTTTGTTCGGGAAACCAAAGTCTCTTGTTTTTTTTTTTTTTCCCACACACAAAGAAAACTCAGCAAGTGTCTTCTAATTGGGAATCTTCTGAATTCATGAAATTATCACTTTCTTTGGGCAATATTCAGACAGCAATGACAATCCTGGTCTTCCCCCCATAGGCTTCCTATAGTTACCTGAGTTTGCATCAAAGTAGCTTTGGTCTACTAACTGCACTGATCACTGATTTTCAAGTCAGGGCAGTGAATATCTCAGGATATTCCTTGGCTGAATGGAGAAATAGTGCTAATTCTTGATTTAGGTTTGACTGTATTTGTGATCTCAGAGAACAGCCAGATCTTTACCATCATGAGCTGACTGCTCAGGGCATCATAAGTTTTAATTGGACTAGAGAATTCTAGTTTATGTGTGTCACTCATACATTTAATATAAAACTTTTCTTTTTGTTAGCTGCAGAAGATGTAGGAAATCTTTGATGTAACATTCTTGGGGGAAGTCACAGATTTCAATGACATGAGAATGTTCATAATCACTGATGTCAAACTCAGGAGTTTTATAATTGTAGTAGTCAAATCTAAGTTCCTGGAGACTCTTCTTGTACTTTGCTCTCCCTGTTAATTTTTATAAAAATCATGGATCCAGGCAATCTCCATCATCATCAAGCAATAAAGAATTCCAGCTTTCCTTTATAGGAATACTTCGAACATTTGAAGAAGAATGAGCAGCTTTCAGTTCCAATTGTCTGTTTGAACATACAATACAATACATTTTCTCAAAGTCATCTTCTTCACCTGTTTTAAATTCTTCACTAGACCTTAGATTATGCCAAGACTCCGAGAAGCCATCAATATAATTCAGATTATTGCTCAAGATCTTGTTAAAAAACAATTCTGTCCTATTTAATATGTAGTATTCAGTGTCTAAATAGGAACCATAATTGTTGAATGTTGCCTTCTTTGTAGGCATTAAAGAGGAACAATCTGACAAACTCTTTATTAGTCTTCCTATTGACTTTTGATAACTGGATGATATATCTTCACTTGTAACTGTCTATACAACTAGTCAAGTGAGCTTTCATTCTTACACTCTAAGCTGTTAACTACTTCAAGAGGGACTATGGAAGTAGTTTCTCCCAGTCTAGCAAACTGCTTATGCTTCTACAAGTCTATTCAGTAATTTTACCCACAACTAGAAAGGTGTTACCCAAATTGTCTCATCAAATATGCCATCTATAATGCTCAAAAATACAGTTATCCTCCATCTCACTACATATACAAATATTATATTTCTGTGTACACAAACATATATATGCAAACCTACATATATATCTATATATGCATACCTACACACATATATATACCTTTACACATATACTTATATATGTATAGATTTGCATATATATATATGTATAGCTATAATTTCATCAACAAAATAACTTATCAGATTCATCAACTGGATCCTCATTTTTCTTGGACTCCCACTTATGCAAATGAGTCTGCAAAATCACTGGCATTTTCTAATTTACTGAATAATATGCTGAATCTGTGCATGTCATTTGAGATAGGATCTCTAACCCCAGATAAGCTATCCAATTTTTTTCTGCTCCAAGATGCTAACTTAGTGTTGGGGAACTTTGGATCCTTTAGGTCACTGAGATTCACGGATTCATTGCTTGAGCATATTCAATCAATGATACATATCCTCTGAACTCCCCTGAACAGCAATGTTCTTTACATCTTCTGTGTGGGGCTTCAATATGCCACCTGTCATATAAGATAAATTCTTGTACCCTTTCAGAAGTGAGTTTAGCTGTGTGGGTGGCAGCACATGGTCAGGATTCAAAAGAGAACTGCAACCTACAAGCTCATCGGAAAACTGGGAACTAGATAGATACCATTTCTACTATCCTATCATAAATATAACCCCGTTTTTCAAGTCTCTGCATAAATTATCCCATTTAGTTCTTTTTTTTTTTACAATCACATAATTTCACACTTTGGAATGGTTTACTGGAAGTCTGAATCTCTCAGGTTTCTGGACTAGATTGTGATATTAAGCAGTCCTTGTGCTATTGCCATATTGCTGGCTTTGGAATCCATTTTCTTTCTTTGGTTTAAAATGTATTTGTGAAGTTACATTGGAAAACACTACTAGGATTTGGGATCTTTGTTGGTCTACCATGGTAAACATTTCTTTGGACTCTGGCATTCCCTTAAGAATATGGAATTTTTCCTCTCTTTTTAAAGTATATGCCTTCTTGGCTTTTTAAAAATTATTCCTTCTTATTTTTAATGTTTTCTTTCCATCCCCATCTCTGTGATTTTGTCTGTTGGGATTAGCACTAGGTTTTTGAAGTTCAAAATTTACTCTCAAGTTATCATTCTTTGGTGTCACATCACCTATTTGTCCTTGATTCAATACAGTATTCAGATGACTGTAGCTCATTTACTGATGACTTTATATGGTAAGTTTTGTACTTCATTGGGTTTTAGGGACATAAAGGGCTATATCTGGATTTCTGGCCCAGGGTCTGCATCTTTAAACATCAGGCTAAATCTGCACGATGCCACCTCAATCAAAATACTATCATTTCTTTTTGACAAATTATAGATGGACAGAAGAGGGATAGTGTGAGAAGATAGGAAAATATTTACAAAGTTTCAAAGAAAGAGGAGAAAAATCCTGACAATTCTTTTATATTCATTAACAATGATGTCTGGAAACATCAGTCATTTTTGTTGCTTCCATGGATTTCCATTGGACCTGGCTCTGGTTCTGACCCCTCCATGATAATTTTTATTGAACTGTCAGAAATTCTTAAACTGAAAAGTAGTAAGTCTGTGACAATGAAGGAAAAAAGAGGGAATGTCAAACTATAAATAATTTACTCTCTGCATGTAATAAGATGAAATATGGTTCTAGTCCCATGTTTATGCAGAAGCACAAACGAAGGATGCAACATGGTTAAGTATTTAGTTCTTATCATTGTTGAATATTTAATGAATGAAACTTATGGTGAGGTAAATGGTTCCATCTGTGGTGCTAAAAAACAGAACATCTTCATGTCTGAATAAACTTTGAACAGAAGTGGTTGAGCAGGCTATAATCATTTCAATCGACTTAAGATTTAGGATTCAACTGCTCATTTAACTGAAAGTACTTCCTTCTGAATAGCCAATCTCTTATTCTTTGCATAAAATCATTTTATGTATATTTAGGTATATTTTGGATTGGGGTTTCTAGTTAGAGTTAAAAGAATATTGTGATGGTCTAGTGAAATGATATATGTAAAGAGCTTGGTAAATTGAAGAATAGCATTAAAATTGTCATGTGATTTGATCTTTCATAAGATACATAATTTCATTGGTTGAGGTAATTTTTGCTGATATAGATTACAACCCTTCTTTACTTTAGCTGACAGTCTTTGTGATTAGCTGTGGTAAAAAAAAAATTAGCAATATTTTGAGGGCAAGCCTTTTCAAGTATGAGCTGAGATTATCTTGAAAGGACAGAAAAAAAGTCCATCATTAATCTCTCATCTATATTCAATCTCTTCTTGGCTATTAGTTATTTTCTTAATGCCTATCAACATATTTCAAAATTACCTCTGTAGGACCAGAATCAAAATTTTTCCATCCTTGTGGGACATCATGGAGTTTGTAATTTATTAATGAATATATATATATATGTATATGTATATATTTTTACAAGTCAAGATTATACTCATGAGAAAATGAAGTATGTTTTAATTGAAAGCAAAGTGCCATAATGTTTGGCACTAAAGGGGAATAAAAAAGGAAAAATAAATAATTATTTACTATATATTTTTCATCCACAAAGACAAATTATGGGATCTTTGTTGATTTGCTATGGTAAACATTTCTTTGGACTCTGGCATTCACTTAAGTATATGGAATTTTTCCTCTCTTTTTCAAGTATGTGCCTCCTTGGGTTTTTTTAATTCCTTCTTATTTTAATGTTTTCTTTCTATCCCTGTCTCTGTGATTTTGTCTGTTGGGATTAGTACTAGGTATTTGGAGTTCAAAATTGACTCTCAGAACTCTTGAGGATGATGTGAAGCTGAATGAATTGACAGGTAATCCTTTTACACTTCCCTTAAGAACTCACTATCCCACCCTGCACAGTAGCTCTTCCAAACCTTTCATTTTTCTGAATATCCTATCCTCCCACTATCCCCAGCTATGAGAATCTTGTCTCTTATTTTACAGAAAAAAATTAAAACCATTTACTGTGAGCTTCTGCTTTACCCCTTTTCTCATATCACTAAGATGTCATATGCCTCATTTGTTCCTGTCTTACATGAAGAATACTACTCCTTACCAAAACAAACCTTTATACATATATAAATTGATACTATTCAATTACAACTCCTCTAACAACTTGACTAATCTCTTATTTATCTTCAATTTTTGAACCAATATTTATTAATTTATGAAAATTTTCCCCAATCTCTAATTTATCTTCAATTTTTCCTTGTCTATTGGATACTTCCTTGTTGCCTATAAACATGCCCCACCAAACCCTCACTAGATCCTTTTATCCCCTCTATCATCCTGAATTTCCATCAAAATCTCTCTCTTGAAGGTCCCTATTTTAAGGCATTCATATTCTAATGTAGGGGACAAGAAATGTAGTAAGTGTCAAATCCAGGGACCTCTTCTCAATTCTTATTCTCAACTTCTTGAAGTCTTTGAAATTGTTGATGATTTTCTTTTTTGTTATTCTCTTCTCTTTAAGTTTTATAGACACCAGCACCTACCTTTTAAATCACTCCTTTTCAGTTTCTTTTTCAGGATCCTTAATAGTAAGTCTGCCTGCCACAGATCTTTCTGTCTCATCTCTGTCTCTGTCTCTGTCTCTGTCTCTGTCTCTGTCTCTGTCTCTGTCTCTGTCTCGACTCCTTGTCTCTATTTCTCTGTCTCTGTCTCTCTATTGCTCTCACTCAGTCAAAGTGTGGATCTAACCATGTTACACACATCCCCCCCCACTCAGGGTCCCTATAACCTTTAGGATCAAATACAAAATCTTGTTTGGCATTCCAACTCAACCCTTATACCATATCTCAATCTTTTTATTCTTTACTTCCTGCCACCTACTCTTAAGTCCAGTGATACTTGTCTCCTTGTTGTTCCACTGCATCTCTCCCCGTTTGGCATTTTCTCTTACTATCCACCATGCCTGACAAGCTCTACCTTTTCATCTCCACCTAGTGGATTCCCTGAATTCCTTCAAATCCCATGTAAAATTTCTTCTTCTGCATGAACATTTCATAATTGTAGTGCCTTCCCTCAGTTAATTTTTCCTATTTAATCTGTATATAGCTAACTTATATCTATTTATTATTTGTTGTCTCCCTCATTAGAGTGCAATTTCCTTGAAAGTAGGGACTTTTAAAAAAACTCTTTTTATCCCCAGTACTTTGTAGTACAGTGTCTAGTTCATGGTAGATGCTTAGTTAATGATTATTGAAATAAATTTTAAAAAACACCTTTTATTAAGCACTTACTGCATGCCAGACACTGTTGTAAGGGCTGAAAATAAAAATAGAAAAGTAAGACTGTCCCTGTTCGCAAGGAGTTCATATTCTGATTGAGGAGATGAGACATATAGCAAATTTTTGCAAATGCCATATGGGAGGAATTCTTGGCCCTTTGGGAACAATTGAAAAGCAGATGGTGATACATCTTCTTTAATGGTATTTCTACTAGGAAAGCATATCTGTTTTTGATGTTGAACCATTTGACAGCACCAAGGACTCTCATTGCAACAAATTTCTTTTCTGGTCTTTGGTAACTGTCACTGCTAAAAAAGTTGGAACTATTAAATATGTGAAACTGGATGCCAGGTCATGTCCCCTTGATGGCTACTCCTTTGGATGATGGAGGGCCTGGGTTGGATGCACAACTAGCAGTCTGGGGGTAAAGTCATTCCCTGGGATCTAGGGCTTTCACTTGATGGTGGTTGTTCATTGCCTAATTTTGGAGAGAAGGGAGGATGGTGAACCCCTTCTTCTTGATGGCTATGGGTCAGTATTTTGGAGGGCTCTGATATAGCTGATTTTTCTAAGATATAAAAACTTCAAATATCATCCTGGTGCCAGAGTATATATCTTGTTGT
Organism: Macrotis lagotis; assembly: GCF_037893015.1. Taxonomy (NCBI): domain Eukaryota; kingdom Metazoa; phylum Chordata; class Mammalia; order Peramelemorphia; family Peramelidae; genus Macrotis; species Macrotis lagotis. Next base: position 118,590,824 of record NC_133659.1, read on the forward strand.
AGAATCAGCTTCCCTAATTTCAAAATATGATAACAATAGATTGACCATAAAGAATGGTTAATTTGTCAAAGGTAACCTATAAAGCAAATTTTGAAATGGCTTTCAGACCTTTATTATAACTTTCTACTTCTGAAGTAAAAATGACAAACGATTCACAAGTTTTAGGTTTCCTTATGAACACCATTTTATCTGTTGGTACTCCAAATATGAATTACTGTATAAAATGAATGACATAAATATTGACATCCTTGCTAAAAATGAAGTCACTTGGCACTAGTAAGTTGTAGATAAGTTGAAGAAAGAGGATTTTAGCAAGATGATTAAGAAATTATGCATAAACTCCATACCCACTTGTTACCTTTAAAAGACCACTTGAAAATGCATCAATTAAAAGAACAAAAAAAAAGGAGGGGAAAGAAATGCACTCAGAAAAATTCCCATAGAAAAATGAACAAATCAAAGAAACCAACAAAATATTAAAAAAAACCCTTCCAAATATAATTAAGAAATACTGCTAAATAATAAAAGTTCTAGGAAAAACTTAAAGAATAAAAGTTCTTCAATAATTATAATCAGGATTCAAGAAAAGGAAGAAAGGAAAAATACATTTAATAATCAGCTATCATATACCAAGCATTATGATAAGCTCTTTATAAATAATTAATTTTCTCTTTTAGTTTTCATAATAACCAAGAGAAGTAGGTGTCATTTTTATTCCCATTTTATTGTTAAGGACTGAGGCAGAGATATTAAGCAACTTACCTAGGCTCACACAGCTACAGAGTGTCTGAAACCATATTTAAACTTTGAATAGTGAAAGATAAACAATAATCATAATGTTAAATGTAAATGGGATGAACTCACCCATACCAGAGAGGGTAGCAGAATGAATTATGAAGTAAAATTAAACATTTTGTCATGTAAAAGAAACATAATAAAATGTATTATACAAAGTTAATTTTCTATATATTTCTATATATTTGAACTCCAAAATGGGTCTATCTAACACTAAATTAAGGGAGAGAGTGAAAGTTATTATGCTTTCAATAAAAGGAAAAGCAGCAAGCATATTTTTTAAAAAAAATTTATTTTTTCTTTAATTTATTTACACATTATTGTTTAAGAGTAAACATAATACTCCCCCCCCCCCCCAAATATAAAACCTCATGAGAAATAAAGTAAAAGAAAGAGAGGAAAAAAATGTATTTCAGTCTGTGTTCTGATACCATCAGCTCTGTCTCGGGTAGATCATTTTCTTTATCATAAGTCCATTGAAATTTTTCCATAGTTATTGTTGCTGATTGCAATTTCCTCCATTCTTTCCTCCCCATTACCATCTATTATATTTTCTCTCTCCTTTCACTCTGTCCTCTTCAAAAATGAGCTGTGGGAGAGCCGAGTGGCTGGCTTAGTCTACCTCTCTTTTCTCTTTCTCACAGTACATTTCCCTTTCACCCATTGACTTCATTTTTACAACATATCATATCTTCAAATTCAAATGCATTCCTGTGCATCATCTATAGAAGCTCCTTATACCTTCTCTATTAAATGAGAAGTTTCATATGAGTATCATCAGCATCATTTTTCTATGCAGGAATACATGCCATTCATCATCATTAAGTCCCTCATATTTTACCCTTCTCCTCCACTCTCTATGCTTCACTTGAGTCCTGTATTCGAAGGTCAAACTTTCTGTTCAGCTCTGGTCATTTCAACAAGAACATTTGAAATTCTTCTGGTTCACTGAAAGTCCATATTTTCCCCTGGAAGAGGATGTTGAGTTTTGATGGGCAGTTAATTCTCAGTTGCATTCCAACTCTTTTGCCTTCTAGAATATTATATTCCAAGCCCTATGAACCCTTAACATAGTTGCTGCCAAGTCCTGTGTGATCCTGACTGCAGCTCCACGATATTTGAATTGTCCTGACTGCTTGTCATATTTTCTCTTTGACTTGGGAGTTCTGGAACTTGGCTATAATATTCCTGGGGTGGGGAGAGTGGTTTGGATCTCTTTCCAGGTGAGATCAGTGGATTGTCTCAATTTCCATTTTATCCTCTGCTTCTAGGATATCAGTGCAATTTTCCTGTAGAAATTCTTTAAAAATGAGGTCAAGTCTCTTTTTCTGATCATGACTTTAACATAACCCAATCATTTTAAAATTATCTTTTCTGGATCTGTTTTCCAGATCAGTTGTTTCTTCAATGAGATATTTCACATTTTCTTTTAATTTTTCATTCTTTTGGTGCTGAACTATTGTGTCTTGATTTCTCGCAAAGTCATCAGCTTCCTTTATCTCCATTCTACATCTGAAGGATTTCTTTTTCTCACGGAGCTTTCTTATCTCCTTTTCCATCTGGCCAATTCTGCTTTTTAAAGCATTCCTTTCCTCAATAACTTTTTGAACTGTTTTATTCATTTGACCTAAGTTGCTTTTTAACATGTTATTTTCTTCAGCAATTTTTGGATCTCCTTGACTAAGTGGCTGACTTCTTTTTCATGTTTTTCCTGCATTTCTCTCATTTCTTTTCCCAATTTTTTCTTTCTCCCTTATTTGATTTTCAAAATATTTTTTGAGCTATGTCATAGCCTGAGCCCAACTTCTATATTTCTTGGAGTCTTTAGATGCAGAAGCTAAGACTTGGTCCTCCATGGGACCAAAGTAATTGTCTATGGTCAGATTTCTTTTTTTTAACCTGTTTACTCATTTCCCCAGCCTGTGCCTGGTTTTAGGTTGCTTCCTGAGCTTTTGAGTGTTATTGGAACCCCCACCACCTTGCAAGGACCTCAGTGTGTGAGACTCTGACTGCTCTCCTGGTCTGTGAATGACTACAAGTACACCCCTCTGCCCTGGGGCTGTGAGGGGGGGTGCCTGTTCTATGGGGGGGCCTAGACTGTGACCAAGGGTCTGAATGTGGTCAAAGCCCAGAGCCCTGTTCCAGGGACAGAGGCAGACCTTGGCAGTCTCCTTCCACTCCCTTACCTTCGGTGGACTAAGCACTCAGGGTGCAGCTGCCTGGAGGCTCCTTTTGGGTGGCTCCATGGGCCTGCTTCTGTTTCATGAGATCTGGGCTGTTGTAGCCATGCTGAGGACCTGGGCTTCGCACTTTCTGTGGCAGAGGTCTGCCTGCTGATCTTCCAAATTGTGCTTGGTACTCCCTGGGGTGCAGGTCAGAAAACTGCTTCTGCTGCCAGCACTCCCAGGCACTCAGGTGCTAGTCCTGGGATGCTGAATTTCCTTCACTCTGATGTGGTGCCACCCCTTCAACCCTGTGGAACAGTTTTCCCACTATTTTTCAGGTTATCTTGGGCTGGAAAGTTGCTTCACTGGATCTTTCTATGGATTCTCTCTCTCTCTTGAAAATTTAGTTAGAGTCATAATTTTAAGGTTTTTGAAATATTTTGGAGAGAGCATTTAAGAGAGGCTCTTCTGCTTCCATCTTGGCTCCACCCCTATCAACCATATTTTTTTTATAGTACAACAGTAAAAATAGAAACAGCAAAGAAAGGCAAACAGGAAAGTCACACTGTGCACACTGAGCAGGAAAAAAATCAGTCTTAAATATTTATGTACTAAATATCATAAAGAGCTATATATAGGCTTGTACAGTAAATGAAAACTTTTTTTGGCAACTTTTCCATATATGTAAGAACTTCAGTATAAAAGACAAGGTTCCCATGATCAATCAGCCCCTTCATAACCTCATTTATTAAGCTCTTCAACTTTTGTACTTTCCTTGTACAAGTAAAAAATTATATAACCCTGGACTTGGTAATTTTTTAGTTGAATTTTCTTCCTTTCCCCCCTTTCTTGTTATGTCTTATAAGATAACTGCTCATTTGGAAGAGGAGGGGAAGAGATATACTAAGAAATAGAGGCGATTTTTAGTTGAACTATATTATTAAAGATCTAAGATGTTAAAAAATTATTTTAACTCTGGGCAGTGGAAATATCAGTGATAGTCCTGGAGAAGAAATAATGAGATATAACTTTTTTGTGGAAAAGAAGTTGGGGCTGAAAGAATATCATATATTGCAAGATAAGTTTTTTGTATCTGGTTTTTTTTTCTTTTTTTCTTAATCAAAAGGGAAAATTTGTTCTGGGAAAGGGCAATAGAGAAAAGACTGACTTTAAGATGAAATATATAATAAGTATATTTTAAACATGTATTAACATCCATTTGAGAAGATATTAGAAAAGAAACAAAGACTTGATAAATGAAATATAGAGATAAATTTGTCTAATGATCTGATTATTTATTGCAATAAGGCACAAAATAACACACACACACACACACACACACACACACACACACACACACACACATATATATATATATATATATATATATATACATATATATATATATATATATATATATATATATATGTATGTATATGCTTGCCAAAGTTATTTACCACTTCCATGGAGGACTCCCTATGAATGGTAAGGTCCTCTAGGTGTTTTGTTCATGGATCATATGTTGATTACATTTTCTAATTCTCAAGATGACATGTGTATTGTGTTTTGAAACTCTCAAAAGACTACAAATATCTACAGATGAAAAACAAACAGATGGCTTTTATCTAGATTATGATAGTCAGACAAGCAGTCCTAGGAATTATTCCATTAGCAAATTTACTAAATTCAATTAAACAAGCATGTATTGATCACCTATAATGTTCAAGGTACTAAGTTCTAGGAATACAAAGGCAAAAAAGAAACTAGAGTACTGTCTAAATAATTTAACAGTAGTGTCTTATTTGCAGAGCAAAGCTAGTTGTTATTTGAACAATGCAGGTGAGATGCATTGTTTACCAGCCTCCAGCTTTTGTTCTAAGACATATCCATACTATGGGTCTAGTAGAGATGATGGTGACCCTGTGGGAGATTTCATCAGAATATCAAAGGTTTGTCTCAATGGCAACCTAAAGTTTGATTTCCTTCTGAGGGGGAATAATGAGACATTTGAACACCTTATATGTTTATATATCTGTTTACTGACTACTGTGATTTCTTCATATCTTGCTCATTTTCTGTGGGATAAATAATTAGCTGCTTTACTCATATTCATTTCTACTTTTAGTGGCTAAGTCATATGGAGAAATTTTAACACAAGCAAAGTGAAAGTTTTATTTAGAAAATGACCTGGAATAAGTAGAAATAGGAATAGTAGGGCAATGAGTCCAAGAGAGATACTGGCCTGGTGGATCAACCTCAGGATTAAAAATAATGTGTATAGATAGGTCAATAGTCTGAGCTGTAGCTTAGATATTTAGAGTTGAATCAAGTTCATTTTCCAAGTATTTTTAAAGACTTTTCTATATTCTGTTCAAACAACTTACTTATGCTATCCTGGAATTTAAATAATTCCAAAGTTTCTCTACATGCTTCTTTCAATTTAATGTCAAATTTTCTTCCACACTTATAGATCTGCTTAGAATTGGTATTATTGGTATTAAAATCATATTAAATCTGGAACCACTAAAGATCCTGCTTGAAAAAGATTTTGGAAGATGAAATTTAAAGGAGACAGATGGCAAAGAAAGGGAGTGATTAAGGAGGATTATTAAAATTTTAATATTTATTCTTTTTCTTGTCAATGTTATATTAGAGTATTCTCCAATTAATGAATCAAAGTTCTCAGTGTTACAGTAGAAGAACTGAGGTAAATGAAGTCAGAAGACCTGAGTTGCATCCTTACTCTTAGTCTTACTTATATGACTTTAGTCAAAGATTCTTATCCTCTAGCATTTCATTTTCCTCTTCTGTAAAATTAATAGGTTCACCTAGATGACATCTAAGTTCTCATGCAAACCTAAATCTAGGATCCTAAGACTTCTCTTATCATTTTGAGAAAAGGTTAAATACTTCTTTTGTATTATAGCCCCCTAGGTAGCACAAATGTATTTTCTTCTCTAAATTGTCTAGCAAAATGGTACTCATTAGGATGATCTCACATTTTATCTGATACAAGTTTAGTTTAGGAAAGGACAGTCATAAACTGATAGCATAATGCTGAAAGGTTTTTGATTTATCATGCAAACTAATTATTCGTTGATAAGAGAGTCAATTGCTCAGTATGGTAGATTCTATAACATGTGAATAAACTGGCACCAAACCAGTTATAGATGGTTTCCTAAGGAGATCTAATGTCTGAAGGCTCATCTACCATTGTTAAATCAATTTCATCATTGCTTTTCAAAAGACAAGGAAAACTTCTCATTTATAGCATTCATAACATCAATAACATAAATTAAGCACTAGGCAATACTAATAAAACAAAAGGAAGCATTGTAGCTCACAGTCATGACCCTTTATGGGTTAAAAATATTATAAGCATCTTATCTTTTAGGAGAGTAGACAGCTTTTAATCTGATAATATCCAGAGGCAACCATTTAGAGAACAGAAGAATATTATCAAGGGGGAGAAAAAGTGATTTTTTTTGGCAGAGTGACAATCATTTTGCAAACATTTTCAGAATGAGATTGACAGGCAGGCTTCCTGCAATTTTAATGAAAAGATCTGCATAGGCCAGTTCACCAAATATTCTGTAGTTTGAGTTAAACGAATTTCCTTTGGTGGTGATACAATAAGAAGGAAAATGATGAAGAAGAAATTACATGTCATCACCTTCCCAGAAATATTGCAGGCTCGTTGTTATGACGATATAAGGGCCAATATAGACCCTTGGAATGAAAAAGAACCATGTGCCTACATTCTATTCCTGTCCGTACAAATTTCAGATTTTTTTTTTTTTGCAGCTATCGAAGAAAGATTTGATATTGTTGTTGTCTAAGCACATTTAAACTTCAGCTGAAATAACTGCCAAGTGATTCATGCCTATGTAGGTGAATATAACGATTGTATCTGGAGCCCCAGTGCGCCATTTTCATTTCACTTTAAATAAAAAACAAAATGTATCTATGTCAGTCAGTGCCCTTCTGCTGTACTCAGAGGTATCCAACAGGCTACAATTATGATTGTGAAGTGATTGTGTCACATTGGAGGAAGGTTTATTGCTTTTGAGTCTGCTAGGCAGTAACACATTCTGTTTCATATTACTCTTTATATCATTGTTTGGCTGTGACTAGAATAATCAAATGCCATCAAATGCTGTCAAATTCAATTTACAGTATTTTTCATTGAAGCGGGCTTTCTGCATTATATTTCCTGTTTTCCCTCTCTATAGCTGCCATGGAATACTCAACATAATCATGAGCTTTATTTACAAAACCAACAGAGTGAAACCTCGTCCTGGGCTATAACAGATACTTTATTTCCCCTTATTCAGAATAGGGATTTGATGTGCTTTTCTCATACAATTAGCATTAAGTAGATGAAAGAAAACTATTTCCAGAGGATGGGCATTTTTAGAGTCTGTCCTGATGTGCTTAGTGCTAAATGTAAATTCACATTAGTCATTTTTATGTGTTCATGTTGTATTTGAATCAGAAATATTATTCTTCAAATTAATGTTTGCTGAGAAGAAATTTGGCATGCTCATTTTCAGTAATATCATTTACATAACCAGAAGTTCAATAATCCTTCCTCTTTTTGTAATTTTGCTAAAAACTCTTAATTTGGCATAGAAGCTGCATCTTAAGCTAAGGGCTTGAGATTTGAAGCTACATGAGGACAAAGATCAAGTCTAGAGGGAGAGGATCTTGGGTTGGATTACATTAAGAAGATCACTGAATTTAAGGCTGATAAGAAACCATTATCATGCTTTATACAGTCAATATAATTATTTTGATCCATTTGTTTTGAATGGTACTTAATACATGTGAGACTTCAGTGTCTCCTGTAACAGACAATAAACTTCAGCAGATAGGAATTCAGTTCAGATTACTTTGTATAAGGCTTATCCTAAAGTCACATGTAGACAGGTGAGACTCTGATAAAGTATGGTATCCTGGAAAAAGTCCAGAATTCTGAGATGTGACTTCTACTTGCCATCAACTCACAGAATGTCTATATGAAAGCCTCTGTTTCTGCCTCAGATTTCTCAACTATAAAATTAAAGGGCTGAGCCATTTGACTTCTAAAATACTGCACAGTAGGTAAAGCACTGGGTATGGAGTTAGGAAGAACTAGCTTGGAATTCTCCTTCAGATATTTTGCTAGAAAGTAATAGGAGCTTGTTATATTCATAATGATCACATTATAAATAAATGTCATCTAACCTCTGCATGCTTCAGCTTCTTCAACTGTTAAATGCAGATAAAAAATAGCACCTATGCTCCATAGTTGTTGTGAGGATCAACTAAGATGATATTTGTTAAATCTCTAGCATAATGGAATATAATAAATGCTGAGTAAATCCTCTTTCCCCTTCCCTTTTCCCCTTTCTTCCCTCTTTCTTTCCTGCTTTCCCCTCCCTCCTTCTTTCCTTCTTATCCTCCCTCCTTCTTTCCTTTCTCCCCCTCCTTCCTTCCTTTCCTCCTTCCTTCCTTCTTTCTTTTCTTCTTTCACTTTGAAAACCTCTACTAATTTATATGTTTAACTTTTCAATATACTTATCAATTATAATGGGGGGGTATTGGGAGTATCTAATCAGAAAGAGGAAGAATAAATTCTATAGTGATACCTGTTGTCCATTTTGGGAAAACAAAGGGATGTGAATGAAAAGCTATTTTTCAGGAAGTAAGAAGAAATGGTAGAGCTACTTAAATCCTAAAAACTGATTTTTGTTGAATAAAACTGCAACCCTACATGGTAAACATGGATATCATCAGCAAAAAGGTGGAGAGGAGCAGGGGTATTGAAACAAAAAAGAAGGATGAGTTTATAGCCATGAAATCTAGGTTCAAATTCCAGGTATGCTATTTAGCAAATGTGTGACTTCAGGAAAATCATTGAACCTTTCTGTGACTCAGTTTCCTCATCTGTAAAATGAGAGTAACCCTCTCATTTATTTTTTTAGGTTTTTGCAAGGCAATGGGGTTAAGTGGCTTGCCCAAGGCCACACCGCTAGGTAATTATTAAATGGTCTAAGGCTGGATTTGAACTCAGGTACTCCTGACTCCAGGGCCAATCCATTGAGCCACCTAGCTGCCCCAACCCTCTCATTTTTAATAATAAATATATAATCACTGTACTGTCTTCCAGTTCTATGACTCTATTAACTCTTTAAATGGGACCTTTCAACCAACATATCCAAACTAATGGTTAGATGACTCAAACTATATTTCCAACTTTTTAAATGAGAATAACATTTAGTCTAGAACCAAATTTCTCATTAAGTAGTTACCATTTCTCTATAATCTGACTATTGTTGATTGGCCATTAATTGGTTACATAAATTGGTTACAACAATAGTAATGAACAATAATGAATCAAAGCATCAAATTACTTTTGTATTTGTATTCACAAATTAAATGAATGTACCTCTGCATCAATCTTTCTGGTCATCATCTAGGGAGGCTTTTTGTGAACCAAGGACACAGTGTATTTCATTATACTACAATTCTATAGTTGTTTAAATATCGAATAAGAATAGCAAGAGCTTTACCGGTGAATAAAATAGTTGATAATGACTCCATTTGGCTTTGCGGGTGGTGACCAGCTAATCAATATTCTGGTAGGTCCAATTGTCATAAGAAAAGGGGATTTCAGATCCATGGGAGCTGCTTCAGAAGTTGTCACCAAGGTACCACTACTGACTCCACACCCAGCTGGAAGAAAAACCAAAGATTACTGTTTTCAAATACAGGTGAGTAAACGGATCCTATGTATGGTTAAAGACTTCAATTTTGAATTGCATTTATCCTAAAAAAGGGAAACTAACAAATTAATTAATCAAAATTTTTAAAATGATTGCTAATTTAAACGCTTTGTATCTAAGCTAAGGATAATTATAGAAAAGACTGCCTGTCATTCTTTCATTTCTGAAAGAAATACTCTTTGAAAAATTCAATTTGAATTCTTCAAGAAAATAGGGAATGTTATCCCTTCCAGGGATAGAATTAGCCAATATTTTTATACAATGATATTTCTTAGAAAGTTACAGGAGCTTGTTGATATTCATAATGATCAAATTACAAAATAATGTTAAAGCACATCTTAAGAACTGATCTTTATTTATGGACTTTAGCTCCTATTGCTTTTTGTCCCAATAACTCTCCCCAATATATTAAAATTAAATAAATACTATAAACATTCAAGAATCTATTATTTATACATCAATGTACAGTTTTGTAGTAGAATGGGAACTAGATTGGATCTATGGCCTGCTTCTGATATATACAGGCTGTGTGACTCTGCAAGTTATATAACCTCTCAGTGCTCCGAAGAAATACTTTGAAACTATAACTTGGATAACAGTTACTTTAAATCAATGAAATTGCAGGTCAATTCCTTAAAAAAAAATAAGCAAGACATTGAGTTTGGCACTGGGGAAATGAAGACATAAACAAAATAGCTCCTGCCCTCAAGGACCCTATAACCTATTGTGTATATGTTTAGGTAGATGGGCATCATGAATAGACAAACATGATAAAATAAAGGATAGTTAATCTAGATAAACAGATAAGACAGATGATTACATAGATGATAATGCAGATATATATGCATATATAATTAGATGATAGACAGATAGGTAGACAGATGACAAAAGAGATAAGCTAGAAAAGAAGATAGATAATAAGTAAATAATAGATGAAAAGCAGATTTTTTCCTAGTTATTGATTCTCAATAATAAAAGACACCTAAGTTACTATTAGGATCTCTTGCCATAAAATTATTTTTTCCCTATTTGTACAACCAGGGTTCAATTATCTGCTTTTATAGGATTTAATGTTCTGTAGAGCACCATTCTTAGGCTCTGTAGTCTCTAATGATTTTATAAACAAACAAAAGCTAACAGTGATCCAACACCTTCAAATACTCTATTTCTTCATTTATTAAGGCTTGTTTTCATGGCAACACACAAAACTAAGTTTATTATTAGAAATTCTACCTAGTATTATGATCAGGATTTCTCCTATTCTTATATGCTCCAGTATATATGCTAATGAAAAATAAAAATTAGAAGTTAGGCAGAACATTTGAGAAGGAAGACCAGAAAAAGTCCTAGATAATTCTTTCTGTGAGATTATAGTTCTTGCCTTGAAATATATTAATTCCATTTCTATATCCTCTTCACATTGATGGCATTCATATTGCTATATTTATGTAAATATTTGTTAAGTTCCCTGGAATTCTGTGAAAATGAATGTATAAAGAAGAAAAATTTTGTATATGAGAAATTGTTGTAAAGAGAAATAGCAAAATGTTTTCTTGAGCAAAATTTATTTTCTAAAAGCCATGATAACAGTACAAAATTGAGTTCTTTTTTCAGTTATATTTTATTTGCAAAAATTTTTCTTTGGGAGAAATTTTGGATCCTAATTAAACATTGCCATCAATTGTATTTTTCTTGTTGCCAACATACTGATGGATCATGCTTTCATTCATTAGCTATTATGGGATGATCAGAGACTGTCAGCTGATTCCAATATTATAACACATAAAACATAATTAAAAAGTTAAAGTACTGCTGAGGGAAAAATACCACATCATTGATGTACGAGACTCAAAAAATATTTTTGCATGATCTTTGCTACTACCTAAGTATATGTTTAAGTAATTGAATTTAAGTGTTCTCCTCTAATCACATGGAAAATCACAAGTTGACCTTATGTTGAAATCAATGAAACAATGATCTTGACATACATGACTGAATGTGTAAGTGAACTGGGATAAATGAGGGCAAAGAAAAAAAAACTGAGAAAGATCCTCAAGTCAATAATGTTCATGTTTCAGGTAACCTGTTGAAAGATCTGGTGAAACTGAGCTGTAGTATCACCATATTTCAGCTTCTAAGATAAATCTTAGAAAGAAAGATGACCGCATATTTTTCATAAATTGATAGGAAGTAACATTAAAAAAAGAATATCTGAGGATAACATATTTTGGGAACTTTAATTGGGCAAACTGATGTTAAATTGCATATCTGATGTGATGTAGATGGAGCTAGATGGAACAATAGAGTACTGAACTTGATGTTAGGGAGATCTGAGTTCACATCCTAACTCAGACACTTAATTAACTGTATGATGCTGGTTAAGTCATATAACATTTTCAATGTCTGTTTCCTTACCTGTAAAATTAATAGCACCCATCTAACAGAATTCTAAGGATCAAAGGAACAAAAGATATATGAAAAATGCTTTGTTAGCTTTAAATCTCTATACCAATGTTCACTACTGATATGTGAAGGCCAACATCTCCATTTTCTATTACAAAGATTTACATATTAGAAAAAAGTATGGTTGTTACAGAATATCTTTCTGTGGTAGTTGAAATTGCTGGTAATGTTCATAGCTACTTTCCAATCAATGACAGCACATGAGACCCCTATAATAACACTGTACTAGGAACTAGAGATTAACAATATAATATAGCCCCTGACCTCAAGGACTTTAAAATATTGTAGGAGGATAAAACACACACAAATACATTCCATACAAATGTGTCTTATCTACAAAAACAATGCATGTAATATGCTCCTAACCCTGGGTTAATGTTATCTAGTATATGATTTAGAAGACTTGGGAACTAAAATGGAACTGAATACTTTATTTAATTTTCAACAAGACAAGTAAAGCTTATGGAAGAGGAGTTCTTGTTCAGATGTTGATATTACTGACTACAAGCTGTTCATTAAAGAATGGTATTAGAAGTTTGGTCATTGTAGATGAATATTCAATGTAGATGAAATAAAGGTCTGGCAGGCTTTATAAAATAGATAAGATTTATTCAGATTTAATTTAATATTTTAACTATGAAAAAGTGAAATAAACTAAGTCAAATGCATATTCTCTGATGTTTTTGTATTCCCTGGTTTGTTTTACATTTGGTTTGTTTTTGAAGACTTTCTTTTAAAGTACTTTATAAAACAGGACTTTATGTTCACACAAAAGGACTAACATTTTAATCTATAATTAAATATTCATGATAAAGTGTAGAAATATATAATGTACCATTCAGTACCAGACTGATTTTTCCAGGTAAACAGTTCAATTGAGAAATGAGATGCTTGATATTTTAGCTATATTAAAAATATATTTTCATTTTTTTTAGTAAAATGAGATACTTGACTCAATCTAAACAAAAAATAAGATGCTTGCTCACCATCTTTACATGCTTGAATCCTTATTTCATACCGTGTATATGGAGTCAGATTCTTTACCACAGTTGAGTGGTTGTAACCAACTGGATAGATTAATGGTGCCATACTCCCAGGTTTTAGTAAGACATTATATTCCAAAAGCATTTTGGGGATGTGCATCTCTTCTGAAAAAATAAAAAAAACCCCTGCTAATTAGCAATAATGTTTGTATATTCATTTGTATACAATATTGTAAATATAGTATATATATATATATACATTTGTATATATATATAATATACATTTGTATATTGTATATATACAATATACATTATATATACAATATACATTTGTATATTCATTTGTAATGAATAAATTCCTAATAAGTAGTATATATTTCAAATTGCCTTATTGAAACCTATTGCTATTTAGTTGAATTATGATTTTATGAATTTATGATCTTAAACATAATGGCTCAAGTAACTATACATGAGATGAAAATGGATTTATTTCATTAAAGATAGAATACATACTTCATGATAAGAAAAAATTAAACATAACATAGCCTTTTGATTTTGAAACAAAACCTAGAATAATTAGAGAATGCTTGTTTCGTATTTTCCTCTAGCTTTACTTACCTCCAAAGTACATAAAAAATAACAGTAGTTTGCAAGTGATAATTTTTCTATATAGCATTGTGTATAGCATCCTGTCTGACATAGATCCTTGACACAATAGCCCATAAAATATCCAAATCATGGTCTACCTAGAGACTTTTCAGTACATCAATTATTGAGCTAGGACAGTCCACTCTGTCAGTGAGACTTATGGACCTGTAGACAAAATCCATATGAAATTTGTGTCTAAAAAATGTTAGGGCTTATGATGCTGCTTTTGAGAAGAGGGGTTAGAGCCATCTTTAGCCTCTTCAAAATATGATGAATTAGGATGATTAGGGAATTATATGATTCTGTATAATGGAAAAGGTTTATTTCCTGAATGCAAAAGGGAATCCTCTCCACACAGACCATTATTCTCTCCTTAAATTTCCACTTTTCTTGCCTTTAAACTAGGAAGAAATTGGGTTAAGTTTCATTTCTGACCCATACTGAACTTATTTAAACTCTCAATACTATGGGCAAATTGCTAAGATTCTTAAGTAGCACAGAAGGTGCCAGTTTACCTTGGTAAAGTGAATTTCTTCACCTGGAAGTTTCTTAGATCATTAAAGTTTTAAATCTGGCTCCTAACCCTATTATAAATAACAAATTTCTAGTTAGCTAAGCTGTCAAGATAAAAGTAAATACAATTATACATCATTGGACCAAAGATTTAGAACTATAATGAACTTTGAACATCATTTAGTCTGACTCCTTTCTATACAGAGTAGCTGGAACCTGTACTAATTGCTCTTTTCACTTTCCCTACTAAATGCAGGTCAGATTAAAAAAAATTAAATCTGATTGTAATCAGTGCAATGCTCAAAACCAAGTTAAGAGATGATAAAAAGGAAAAGAAAAGAACTCAGAGACCTTGAACATACTGGTGAAGACAGGTTAACTGTTAGTGAGAGTGGGCCAACTATATTGAAAACATCAGCTGAGGTTGAGAAACTGGATGGAGAAATTATATTTTGAATCTGTGAATATTACTAAGAGCCTCTTTTAATGTGAATTATTAGAGAGACACTAAAACATCATGATCTTTTTTTAAGAAAGATTTTATTTATTTTTGAGTTTTACAATTTTCCCCCATTCTTGCTTCCCTTCCCCCACCCCCACAGAAGGCATTCTGTTAGTGTAAAACATTATGATCTTAGGGAATGTTCTAAAGACAAAATTTTAAACAGTGATGCATCACCAGAGGACTGTGACTTAAAAATTGGAACAGATATACTTGCCTATGTAAGGAAGAAGGCGGGAGGCTTGAACAATGGTGAGGTTTAAGAAGCTAGGAGACCTCATATATATATTATAAAAAATATTCTGCAAGGTGGGGGTAGGTTGAAGTAGATAATTTTTAATACCCTTTCCAACTTTGAATCTATAATTCTTGCATAGGTCTGTTTACATCTAAGACACAATTTTAGAAGTAGAAGTAGTTTTAGAACTTATCAGGTAAAGTTCTTTCATTTTATAGGTGAAAATACCAAGATTTATTTGAGTTTAAGTGACTTGTCCAAGGTCATACAGCTAGTCAGGAACAGAGCTCAGATCTCCTGACTCATTCTCTATTGTTTTTCTTACTACATTATCTCATGTGTTGTATTCTTCTTGAACCTAATCAAAGAATAGAATAGTACATCTAAGTAAAAATAAAAAATAGCTAAATCGATAGTTTTCTTTTAGTAAACACAATAAGAATACAGAATTTAAAATTTTTCTTTGGTTGTTGTGTGTTCACAATCCAAGGAGAGTGAGGTGATTAATGCAGGATTCTATGAACCACTGCTACAACCACTAACAAAATAAGAGTTTCTGCATATGCTGTGAACACCTGGCCATAACAGTTGCTGCCATAGCATCATTTTTGAATATAAAGAGCAGGTATATATAATAAAGAGACCTCCTTCCTATAGATTATCACAGAAAGTGAAATAGCAAAAGTTTCAAAAGGGATTCAGCAGATTGAAAATTGAAAGTATTTTAATAGGAAGGACCTAAAGAAATTTGGGATGATTTTTGGGAATCAAATTAGAACCAAGTATATAAAAAGTAGATTGCTTTATAAGATTCTGTAAATATGTGATATCAGCAACATTTAAGGTTGAGCAAACTTTCCTTTTGTACTTCTTAGTCCTGATATGACTTTAGGCCAGATCTCAGCCATCAGGACTATACCTAGATAAGGCAAAGCTCAAAGAGGTGTTCAAGTTTGAGCTGGATCTTTATTCAGACTTCATACACAACACTAATTTGAACTCTTCATAATTAGAATTCATGATTTGGCAGGGACAGAGATACATTTATTTACTTTATAATGTATGTCATTAAAAGTACATAGACTATTATAACTTAAATGTAAATATTTAAGGAAACAAAGTTATCTTCATAGATCCTGGAGTAATATAAATGGCATGGTAGAATGTTGGATGAGATTGGGAATTCTTAAGCTTCAAGTCCTTGAATTTGTTTTTTAAAAAAATATTTTGTCAAATATTTCAATATAATTAGTTTTTCTATCATTCTATCATCCTAAATTTTATTTTAAGCAGTTAAAAACATTATTCTAAGAAGAATATTCTTCATCCATACTCTTCATCAGATTAACAAAGAGGTCTATGAAACAATAAGAACGCCAGCATTAGATGGTCTTGAAGAATTTTTTAAAATCTTGAATCCATATTCTTTTGGAGTTACTATAGCAATTTGTACCTTGACTCCAACATACTGATGTCTTTGGGTCCTCTTCTAGAACAAAGGACAAACCATCAAGAATTTAAAAGTAGCAAAATCTAATTGCCTTGGAAGAATTTGTTTCTCGAGATTTTCCAAAAATTAATATGTCTTTTTTTTTTCCAAGGGAGATACAGCATAGTGCAGGGGATAGAAAGCTAGTCTTGAAGCCAGAAAGACCTATACTCAGGTACTGCCTATGATATTTTTTGGATATGTGAACCATAGTAGGTTAGCCTGTCAATGTCCTCGATAATTTTCCAAGACTCTTAAGTTACAGAGAAGCTTTGCTCACCTATATTGCTTAAGGGAGTTTCCTCACTTAAGCATTTCCTAAACCAGTGAAATCACAGGTCTTGTCCTTATCTCTATTTTCTATTATTCAAAGATCAATCAAGCAGCATATGGTGGGTGTGGGCAGGCAGCATAATAAAAATTTAAAAAGACCTAGCAAAATAGATGTCATCAGAGAATTGAATCAGTGACCTTTAACTAAACTGTGGAAGGAGTCTGTTACCAGCCCCTATTGACTAGCTAAAGGGAGCTCTCTGATGAAAAGGGATAGCACTTCTAGTTGACAAGAGGGATTGTGCCATATTGTGAATTTTTAAATTACACACACACCCCAAACCACCTTTCATGTAGATCTATCTATCTATCTATCTATCTATCTATCTATCTATCTATCTATCTATCTGTGTTTATGTGCATACATATATATGTGTATATTCACACATATGTATACACATATCTATATACAAACATATATTTCAAACCTCAATTAGTGTACAATAGATACCCTTTATTGCGATGTGATTAGTAAATAGAAAATGTTCCTTTAAGCTGTGAACATGTCAGAAAATGACATGCAGTTAGTGAAGGAAAGGGGGCCCTTGCTACTGTCATAACTCACAGGACAGTGACATGAAAACCTCCTGTGTTCTCACCAACCCTCCACCATCTGCAATGAGTCTGAAGGTACCTTGCCCCCTGGTATTCTCGTGCCGAAGCGAAATGAAATGGGCATATTTGTTTAAGTCAACTGGGAGGCCACACGACTTGGTTAGTTCCAGAGTTCATAAATTTCTGTCAGAATAAAAGGAGCCATGAAAGCAGAAGTGAACCAATTTAGCCTAAGTGCAAATGGCAGTTTTGTTATTTGGTGTCAAAGTTACCAGGAGCACAATGACAACCTGCCATAACACATTTTCATGTTCACTAAAGAACAAGGAATCCGTTGGTTAATATTCCTAGCAATACTCCTTTTCATAATTTACAACAACTAGATGCTGATAGGTTATTTAACATTTATGAAGTTAAGATGTAATCAGAAAAACCCTGATTATCTTTACAAATAAAAAAGTTAAATTATTCAACTTTTTTTTTCTTGGTGGCTTTATTTCACAGCAGGTGCACACTTTGCAATGGGACAAGTCAATCAAATGATCTTTCTTTTTTCCTTTTCTTTTAAGGAGACAGAACAGGGACAATTCTATGAGGAAATCTATTAATTCAGTTTGACAGCCCTATTTGCTTTAAAACAGTGGTTGCTTTTAATGTGGCATTTGTAACAAATCAAGCTTGATTCTCTTTATGGGCTGGAGATTGTTAGTTATGCATTCTTTGGGGTGCTGAGGTGAAACAAGAGAGGAAGTATGGTAAAATGGTTAGAGACCTGGTTCCAAGTTCTGTCTCTATCACATAGACTGACTTGATGACCTAGGTCAAGTTGCTTGACATCTCAGTGCCTCATTTAACTCTGTAAGACCATACATGGCAGAGCCATTTACATCTTCTTTGGTATAATTTCTCTACTGCCTATTCCTCATGCCAAAGAATTCAGATGAAAACATTTAGTATGTTAAGCAAGCATTTATTGTTTATAGTCCATGGAGCAGATGGGCGGTGCAGTAGATAGAATGCAGCTCAGGAAGACCTCCTCCTGCATTCAAATGTCTTCAGATACTTCCCAGATGTTTGACCCTGGGCAAGTCATTTAACCTGGTTTGCCTCAGTTTCCTCATGTGTAAAATGAATTGGAGAAGGAAATCACACAATACTCCAGGACTTTTGCAAAGAAAACCCCAAAATGGGGTCATGAAGAGTTGAATGTGAATGCAAAACAACTGAACAACAACAATGTACTGGCCCCTGTATTAGATGCTATGATACAATCAGAAAAAGGAAACAATTCTTCCCCTCAAGGAGTTTATTTATTGCAGGAATGAGGGGGGTGGGTGGGGTGCAATGAATATAAAATAAGTTTATATGATGTAAAGACAAGTTAAAAAAAGGAGAAGGGCAAGGAATAAGGAACATAAACATTAAATTTTCTTTCTCCTACTTACTTTCATCATATTCTTCCTTCATTCAAGTTGTAGGATTAGGAGGAAAAAATAATCTATGAACCAAAATTAGCCTGTCAATCAGTCAAGAAAAATAGTCTGGCAAAGTGAAAAGAATATTGCATTTATAGTCAGAGGACTTGGGTTGAAACTCCAGTTCTGTCCCTTTCCTCTTGTATGATCTTAGATGAATCATTTTTTCCCCTAAGGGTATCAGGTAATTGACCTGGAAAAGGAAGGAGATGGACTGTATGCCCCAAGGTTCTTGCTGTCTCTAGGTCTAATGATCTGTTGGGTGTCCTTTGAATTGCTGAGAATGAAATGAGAGTAGGCAACAAGGCTAAAGAGAAAGTTCAGGCCAGGGATCAAGTCCTGGCCTCAGATATCTATATATGTCTGTATATATAGAATAATCCAGATATCTGTATAATATATGTATATCAATGAGAAAGTCAGAGAATGACAGGATTTCTAATTGGAAAAGACTTTTGAAATAATTTAAGTTACCTTCAATTTACAAATAAGGAAACTGAAACCTAGAAAAGTTTAGTAACTTGTCCAAGATTTTTCAAAGGGTAAGAAATAGAGGCAACTTTGTACCTCAAAATATGGTGTTCCTTAACCTTAGTCTCAGCTTCTTCACTTGTAAAATGATGATAGTATCCCCCCTAATCTTTCTAGACTGCATGATTTAGGTTTATGAAGACAGGGAACCAGATCTTGTCTTGTTTAAATTTTGTATCTCTTGCAGCACCTTGCAGAGTGTTCAGTACCTACTTAAAATACTTTGGTTTTCTATGATATTTGTTATATGGTCACTATGGGTCTTTTCTCCAACTAATGCAGAACCCAACTCTTTATATTTTGGTAGGTATCATTTGGAAATTGTGGTCAAAACTTTAATCATCTTTCTCAAAAGTTGATGACAAGCCTTTCCAGAGTTTGACTGGTCATCAGATGTCAGATAAACAGAACCTCATCACCAAGCGTGTCCTTGATAGATTTTTTAACCTGGAAGGATCTGCTGAAATTGATCCTTTCCTGCTCTTCAAGAACACCAGGAAGAGCTCTCATAGCATATATTGTTGGATATAACTCACATAATCTGAATAATACAGGATTAATTACAGTTATTTCATTTACTGGAAAGATATATCATCAAAGGACCATAAATCTAGTGACATCAGGACTGAGACCATACTTTGTTTAATAAATAATTACCTAGAGTTTGGTTCTATGGACAGATAAAATACAAAAAAGAAACAGTATATAATGCACATTTTGAACAGAGGGTAAAAAATAATCACAACCAAAATCACAATCACTGCTGTCCCTTGCCCACAAACAACCGTGTTATTGTCAAAATTCAGTCAGAAGGTCAAAGTAGAAAGCTAGAAGACAACTGATGATAATGCCAGATAGAGAGGAACCAATAAATTACCAACTCTGAGAATCTGAAGGACTTGATAGGTGTTTCTACCTCAAAATATGGAAACAGAAGCTAAAACTTTATAATTCCTTTGCTTGTCCTTTGGTCTGAGATGATATCTACTTTCTCTTCACTCTGTCATCCCATTCCCCTTTTTCTGATTTCACCTACCATTTTTGTCCTCAAGAAAGTATTCTCACTAGGATTGTGAAACTTTACTTTCTGTTTTATGAGATTGTATTTGTGAAACAATGAACACAGCCTAGGAAGGAAGGAAAATATTAAGAACCTGCTATGTTATATTTATTTCCTTCCTTCTCAGATTGTAGTAATTCCCATCTTCCTCTGTGTGTGTTCCATTGCTTAACTCCTAGGCTGGGCAGAATGATCAATTTAATCTCTCATCTCCTCCAAATCTCTTCCATATGGCCAAGATCCACTATCCCTCTCTCTCCATTGCCAAGTCATATTTGACTCTAGGAAATAAAATAAATATGAGCTTGAGAAGAACATCTTCCCTTTCTCCTAGTTGTTAGGTATCTTAATCTTTTGCTGATAAAATCAGTTTTGGGGCTTCTAATGTCAGACTTAGTTTGAATAATTTTTTCTGGGAATGTATTGTGGTTGCAATAGGCAATAAAGTTCCCTCACCATCACCATCCATGCCTTCATTTCTATAACCAGTGCCAAAGAATTTGTTAAATTGGAAAACTATCCTTTTCTATCCATTCTCCCTTAGTAAACTGTTGATGATTGAGGACAAAGATTGCCTCTGCAAAAACATCAGTCAATTTATTGAATTTAAGGTGACAAATAAAACTGATCTTTATAAAATTCATTCCATTAGTCAGTGAAGGTGATTGATCATATGAAAGAGATATTACCCCACCAATGCTGTGTGGGGGGGTAAAGGGGTTTCTTAATCAAAGAAAATTATGCTATGGTGGAAAATGTGATGGAGTTAATTTATAATATTATTCTATTAAGTCAAACTCCCTTGTGACTTGTGAGCAACAACATGGCTCATCAGAATATGCAAGAATATGATTTTATCAACGGAGTACTGCCACTGATCCTGCCCCTTCACAGGGGGACACCCAAGATGGTCTGACTATTGAGCTTTCAGTTTTTAAAAAAACATTCAATTAAGCTCACTGCAGTGGTTTAAGAGTCTATATAAATAATAATATTTCCCTTATCTTCCAACCCTAATTTAGGACAATCTCAGAAGTCAAATAAGAAGCTCAGCCTACTATGAAATCTGCCCAGATTTCTCATCCTTCAGGGACTAACTAGAAGGCTTACAGATAGGAAATGTATCCAGATGAGAAGGACATCTTTCAAGAGCACAGTTATAATAACCTATTAAGTTTATCAGTATTATATAGCCAATCAAGGGCCCCAAATCTTTCAGATTAAAAAAATGTTTTTCCACACATGCCTCAAAACCTAAGAATGGTGGGAAGAGAACTCAACTTGACAATGCTAAGCTTGACTTATTCCCAATGACACCCAGTGGAACAGAGATGAATTTCTCCTTTCTCTTAGTAATGTAGAGTCTCAATACAATTTTACAATTCTGGTCAATTCCTCCAATTTATGAAATTTAGACTCAATAAATTAATCTGTGACTATCTCCCTTGCCAATAAATGAATTAGTTAAATCTCTGAAGTCACCTTTGCTTCTAATGATAGTAAATATGTAAGTGAATTGTTTCCTACTATGTCTGGAACAGGTATTAAAAATAAGCATTCAACTGAGGTAGCAAGGTTGGCAACCCGTCACCTTCCACTGACATTGATAAAACTTGGGTTTTTCTGTCCTTTTCTCTTCTGTAACTTGGCCAAATTCATTTCTAGGACAGCTTGATATCTTCTCAGGTGAACGGGCTTCTCAAATCTCATACTCATTGGCTCTTCACCACCATTCTGAATACTTTGGCAACAATTCAGTTTTTATCTCTGGTCTAGAATTTCTCCTCAAAGAGGGAAGAATAATGAAAATTACCCATTATGTAAATTTGAATTGGGTATAGAACAGACTTTTTAATCCTATATAAGAAAAAAGAATAAGATGTAAGAAATCATTTTGTATATTATAAAACAATTAGAAGAGAATAATACTACTAACACAAAAGTTGGAAAGATAACACTGAAACTTTTTAGAACACAAATCAATTTTTCAAGGCTAGTAACTGGTCAGTTCATCTTTATGGAGAATAGTCCAATCAAATGCCAAACTTGATTTTCTCTCTGAGGGTCTTCTTCAATTTTAAAAAGTCAACTCTTCCTATGATTTCAGGCCACTCCTGCTGATACAACTGATTCCAGTTGTCCCTGTCATTTTTATCAACCTGTTTCTATTACTGTTTATGTACTTTCTCTCCCTTGTTGCTCAAGGGCCGAGGAAGAAGAAAATGCTAATTATCCTCACTGCAAACATTTTTATGTTTATAAGATCAATGACAAAGGAATGAAACATACAGGATATGGAAAAGCAGCCAGGAGTCCCTGTCCAAACCTGACTAGTTGATTTTGTACTTCATGTGATATGGGGTGACATCTGTGGTCATCTTTTTAGGGGTGTAGAAAGGACTCCTTTTTGAGTCTACATGAAATTTTGTCACCTAAGAAAATGCATTGAAGAGAGAGGGATATTTAGAAACTGTCTTCTCCACTGAACTGTCCTCTGGGTTCCAGTTCTCTTGGTTCAGTAGTTCCTCAGAAGGCTCTCAGCAGATATATAGAAGGAATCTGTTACCTTCCTCCAAGTTTCCACAGGAATAGATAATTAAACATGAAAGGGAAAGTAAGAAGACCCATTATAATTCAATATTCCTTAATTGCTTCTATTTCGCCACCAGAACACCCCTTGGCATGATGACCAAATATATCCTCCAGATTCCAATGAGAGAAAGTTTGAAACTGCAACAAAGATGAAGGCAAACCTATTGCTACTAAATATCAGGAGAGAGGAGGGATTATTATAGTTGTACATTTTCTTCCACTCAAGTTTTCTACTTGTAAAGCAAAACATTTTTTAAACTTGATTTGTGTTATATTATGTAACTGAGATTTCAGTCTCGATCCAGACAGATTCAAAAGAGCAGAAAGCATAAGGATGAAAAGTAAAATTTGAACTTGCCAAGTGGGTTGGCTATTTTGCTTTGAATAGTCAACACATGCAATCACTGATGTCATCATCACAATTAAAATAGGAAAACTTCTTTGGAAACTAAAAGAGAAAATACTTGAACTGAGATGAGTATATAATGGATGAGTATATAGAATGAAAAAGTGTCTCTGTTGTTTGTAGATAGGTGATAGATACCATGACTAGCTATCCTCTAATCAAAATTTGATTAATAAAGAATTATATTTTTAAACAATGTTAATTGAAATGATTCTCTTAGTAGGAGAACCAGAGAGCTTTTTTAAAAAATGAAAGATGTAAAAGGGAAATAATTATTATTTCAATAAGATGCATGAAATTTAAACAATTGAATTATCATGAAAAGAATAAGAGTTGAATTCAACCACATTGCTAATTAGAGCATGATTAAAGGTCACAATAGTTTGATGCAGTCATCACTTTAATGTACTTGAAAATTTGATTCTCAATTTCAGACTTTTGATAAATCTGAATGTTTGGATTTCCAAACAGCAGGGAGCACATCTATTTTCCATTCTTGTTTTCTGTGAGCCAACTAAGTTTCATGAAGCAATCCTATATTTAAGTGGCACCCCACTTGTTTCCTCACTTTCTGTAATTTCATTCTGTTGAAGGTAAAATCTGTAAGTCCTTTTCATAAGTCCATCTGTAAGTTCTTTTCAAAGCAGTATGAGAATTCAGACTTTAAACTTATAGGTTTAAATATATAAACATTATATTCCCATTGACAAGCTAAAAATGTAATTGGGATAGCAAAACTCTTTACTATTCTTTATATAAGATCTAGATCATTTGAGTGTAAGGATCATAAGTAGACAAAATATTAAGTTGGGAAATTGGAGGTAATAAAGAATCAGAATGGGGATAATCCAAAAGTAGGAAATAATCTTCAAGACATTTATCATCGGGGCAGCTAGGTGGTAGTACCTGAGTTCAAATCCAGCCTCAGACACCTAATAATTGCCTAGCTGTGTGGCCTGGGGCAAGCCATGTAAACCCATTGCCTAGAAATAAATTAAAAAGATATTTATCATGTAGTATGTATGTGCACATGCATGCACATGTGTGTATAGGGTACAGCTATTGAACAGGGTTGTATGTTCAATTTAATGAAAACATTTCCATACTTCAAATTTTATCTTCAATAAGTCAAGCTTTATTTCTTTTAGATAACTAAATTGGACTCAGTTTCTTCTGTAAAATGAGATGACTGAACATGTCCAAAAATGTTTATAGCAGCTCTTTTCTTGTGACAAAGAATAGGAAATTGATGGAATGCCCATGAATTGGGGAATGGCTGAAGAAATTGTGGTATATGAATGTGATCAAACATTATTGTACTTTAAGAAATCATGAGGGATAGCACTTCACAACAGCCTAGTAGAAAGGCTTGCAAGTGAGGTTAGCAAAACCAGAACATTATACATACCAATAGCAACATTGGGTGATGATCAACTATGATGGACTTGTTCACTTCAGTAGTACAGTAATCACTTCAGTAGTACAATAATTCTAAAAGGCTTGTGATGGAAATACCATCCATATCCAGAGAGGGAACTGTGGAGTTTAAATGCAGACCAAAGCTTACTGTCTTCAATTTTTAAAAGTTATATTATGTATTTTTTCCCTCCATTTTGACTTGATTCTTACAACATAACTAGAATGGATCTATGTTTGGCATAATTATACATCTAGGACCTATGATGGATTGCTTTCTGTTGCGGGGAGGGAGAGGGAAGGAAGAGAGTGAAAAATGTAGAACTCAAAACCTTACATAAAAATGATTGCTGACAGCTATCATTTCATGTAGTTAGAAAAATAAATATATTTTTAAAAATGAGATGGTTAAGCTAAATGCTATCTAAGGTCCTTTCAGATGTGCATCAATGACAATTGTTCTGTTGTTAGTCTTATTAATAGTGTGCAGCCTTTCTATTTGTATTTAATGTAACTTCTTTTTCTTTGTGACAAATTT
The DNA here is from genome assembly GCF_037893015.1 of Macrotis lagotis. NCBI lineage: Eukaryota > Metazoa > Chordata > Mammalia > Peramelemorphia > Peramelidae > Macrotis > Macrotis lagotis. The sequence continues at coordinate 118,616,293 of NC_133659.1, forward strand.
ATCATTAAATTTAAATTAGTCATTGGTTTGAAACTTCTTTGTAGATGTGTTTTTCATTGAGTTCAAGTGGTTGTCACCTAGAAAGGGTCCTGTGATTACAATCTTGATTCTTTGGCATTTCATAGGCTTCATTTATATAGGATGATCAGAAAATTTTCCCATTCTCTTATGGTGCTTTGATTCCTTCTCTGATTTCTTTACATCTTGTCATTGTCAAAATGTTTTTGATTAATGTTAAAATTTTCTGTTGTTCCTTGCACTGGTTCAATTCCTTGTATATTGTGACTTTTAACCTTGGTATTTGCTTACAGTTGTAGATTAAAGGAATCCTGACTTTTTAATATGCTTTTGTTTCCCAGATTTCTTTTCTCATGTTTTAAAAAATTTTTTTTTTGCCCTTAATTGGACATTTTGGTACTCAGATTTTTTTACTCCATCTCCCAATTAGATAGTAAGGTACCAGAAGACAAAAGTATGCTACTTGTTCTGTTATTCTTATTGTCAAGCTGATTCTCAAGATTGTTTTGAATAGCGTTAATCAGCTCTGTGCCACTCGACTTTCTTTGACTTTAAGGAACAGTTGATCACAACTGACCAGGATATAGGACTGTGGTCTCAACAAAGTCAAATGCACTAACATTTTAGAATTTTAGGCCTTTAAAATTACTCTAACAATTTCAAGGCACATAAAGTAAGGCATTCTCCTTCTCTGCCTTTTCTCTAATCCACAAATCTTCAATTATATCATAGAAGATTGTTTGGACTTTGAATATTTGTTTCTGTTATTATTATTACTTATAGTAATATTTTTGAAAAACAATAAGATCTCATTTCCCCATACAACATATATATCTATACCTTGCTGTGTGGGCTCTAATTTTAAATATATCTTGTTTAACCTTAGAATTTGGGGGGTGTATGGAGTCTATAATGGGAGGAGGTGAAATGAGAGTGTAGAGGGAGAGAGAGAAGCCTATATTGACTTGGAGATTCAGATTCCAGGTACTAAGTATTTGTTAGTTTTAACTTAATTAAATTGTCATTGGTGCCATTATACTTTTCCAATTGCAATCTCACTAGTTTCTTGTGGATTCCTTTACTTTCAGGTAGAGCATCTATATATTAATTAATGTAATCCAGGCAGAACACCATCCATTCCACTAAGGCATTGTCATGAAAATTTAGTGGTATTGGAATATTTGCTCCCCAGAGTTCTCTAAGTTTCTGGGGCTTGTTGACCTTGAAGGAATTTCCTTATATAGAAAAACCAAGGGGCAGCTAGGTGGCACTGTGGATAGAGTTCTGACCCTGGAATCAGAAGGACCAAAATTCAAATCCAGCCTCCAACATTAATAATTACCTATCCACTGCCCTGTAAAAAAAAGCCAAGCAGATTAAGTAATTTGTAATAATTTTTGTGCCAATATCAAGCATCTAAACTCACAATTGTGATTCTTATTTAGTCCCACTATTACTGAGTATTTCAATGAAATTATTTTCAGTCATCTCAGACAAACTATTCAGTGAAGGAAGTTCATCTGTGCGCTTCCATGCTTCTTTGTCCAAGATTGGCAGAGAATTTGGGATGAGAGCACTGGCCCTATTACCACTGAAAGCAAAAAAAAAAGACAAAACTAAAACCAAGACTGAAAGCAAAGCACTAACCAAGACCATGGAGGTCAAGAGCTGATGAGAAATTAGAAGCTACTGTGATGGGTGCAATTAAAGTTGATAACTCATTTTCCTCCCAACCCCCATCCTCCATCTCCTAATGCACTTCTTAAATAAGCTTTAGTTCAATCACTTTTCTTCTCATTCTCCTTTCTACCAATGAAGTATGGGAAGGAAAGAAAAAAAACCCCTAATCTCTTAAACCCTGCCCTCCTTCATTTCATAATATATCTATTTTGTCACCATAAACTTTATATTCTTTTTTTTAGGTTTTTACAAGGCAATGGGGTTAAGTGTCTTGGCCAAGGCCACACAGTTAAGCATCTGAGGCTGGAATTGGACTCAGGTAATCCTGACTCCAGGGCCAGTGCTTTATCCACTTTGCCACCCAGCCATCCCCATACTTTATGATTTTTTAAAAATTATTTTATTTTATTTTTTCAATTACATGCAAAGATAGTTTTTAACATTCATCCATTTGGAAATTTATGAGTTCCAAACTATGCTATTAAAGTATATTAACTAATACATCCAGATCTGTAGATATGAAATTGAGAAGGGAACAACTAACTTAAAGGGAGAAGAATTCCCCCATTCCAGGTAGCACAGAAATGAGCTTCTAGAGTAGTTTTCTAAGACAGATGTAACAAGTATATGGCATATAATTCTTTTAATTCATCTCCCTGTATACAATATTTCCTGACTCAAATTCATTCTCCATTAAGTTGCCAAAGTAATTTTCCTTAGTGAAGATTGCCCATATTACTCATCTACTCAATGGTTTCTGATTACATCCAGTTTAAATGCAGACATTTTTGTTTGACTTTTAAAGCTCTTCATAACTTGACCCTTTCCTTTCTTTCCAGGTTTCTTATACTTTAATCTCTTCTAAACTGTATATTGTAGCAACACTGGTCTACTTCTGCAGTTCCTCAGATATAATGCTCCATCTTTCACCTCCATGCCTTTACTTCTGTCTCCCATGCCTGACAACTCTACTCCCTCTCCTCTGCCACTAAAGTTTCCCTGGCTTCCTTTAAGACCTAGCTCAAATCCCTAAAGGGCAGCTAGGTGGCACAATGGATAGAACCTTGACCTTGGAGTCTGGAGGACAGGAGTTCAAATTCAACCTCAGACACTTGATACTTTCTAGTTGTGTAACTTTGAGTAAGTCATTTAACCCTGATTGCCTCATATCCAGGGCCATTTCCAGTTGCCTTGATCCATATCTGGTCACTGGATCCAGATGACTCTGGAGGAGAAAGTAAGATTGATGACTTAGCACAGGATCCCTTCAATTCAAAAGCTTACCACAACATCACCAGCCTTATCACATCATGGTCTTCTTTGAGAATGAAGGACAAAAAATATCATCAGCTCAAGTCCTACCTGTTCTTGGTTCCCAAGATCCTAATGTCTGGCCTCTCTGAGTATTTTCCATTACCTCTGTCTGCTTATTAATATATTGTCTTCTACATTTAATATTATTTCCTTAAAGACCAGGAGTCTGTTTGTTGTCTTTGTTTCTTTAGAATTTAGAAGTGTTCAACACATAATAAATGTTTCATAAATGCCTACTGACTGACTGAATCACAAAACTGCTAGAATTTGGGTTGGTGGTTATATATAGATACAGCATTAGAAAAGCTAATGCTGGTATTTAGTTTTGTCTGTCATTAGCAGATTTCTTTTTTTTTTTGAAAGGCAATGGGGCTAAGTGACTTGCCCAAGATCACACAGTAGGTAACTATTAAGTTTCTTGGGCTGTCTTTGAACTCAGGTCCTCCTGACTCCAGGGCCGGTGCTCTATCCACTGTGCCACCTAGCTGTCCTATTATCAGATTCCTAATAGCATAAACCCAATACACCCCCATAGTTTCTACAATAAAGCCTCCTACCCTCCTTATTGTGCTAAGCTTGTATCAAGCCAGTGACAAAACTATCATGTGAAAACTGAAAATGAAATCATTTAATTGGCTGTTTGCATCTTTATGATGCAAAACAATCTGTATCACTGTTTTCACTGAATTAATTGGTTGTTTGGGAAATATCTATATAACATGATTTAACTGATAGTAATAGTAGTTCATATTTATACAGCACATCAAAATTTATGATGCAGATAAGTTTATAAAGTATGAAATTTGTCAAGTTTGTAATTCAATTATATTATCCCCTTTTATAGATTATGCAACTGAGGCTGAAGGAGATTAATTCACTTAGCCCGAATTCCTATAACATAAAGCTGGGTCTTATATGTCTGAATTCTAAGGCTAATAACCTTCACCAGGTCAAGTAGTTTAAGTTATGATAATCAAATGCTGGCTGAAATGCTAAAATGTTATTAATTTAACTGTAATTTTGCCTATGAAATCCCTAGGGATTTGATTTATTTTGTTAGTACAGACAGCAATCATTATGAAATTAGGAAAAAAATGAATATGTGGAAAGTCCTTGAATATGGAATGAAACCTACACTTGTAATCTAATTAAATTTTCATTTCTTTTAAAAATCCTTACATTTCTATTGTTCTTGAATATTCAGAACTAAAAATTAATTCTTTAAAAAATACAAGTTAACACGACAATATGGGGTTCTTTACAGTAAACATCAACTGCAGATTATATACAAGTCAAACCCATCTACCTGTTTACTTCAGTTCAAAATCCTTCTAGGCAGCAGGAAAAAAAAAGATACTTTAATTTAAGATTTTAATCTTTTCATATATTACAGAGTTTCTATAATGGATTTTGTGCTTCTCAAAACTAAAAGATTGACAGCTCTAGGTATTATAGATTTATTAACCAATGGTTAAATGGTGAGAGTCAGTGTAAAGCATTTTCACAAATTCCACTATCTTGGACTTGAATGAAATATGTCCTACTGAGTCAGAAGTAAAGCATTGAGAAAAATCAGCATTAACTATATATTTTTTTCTTTATAAATTTATGTCATTCCAAGATTTCCCTACATACATAGAAGCCTTATGTGAAATATTATGAGATATTTATTGATCTCAGAAAATGAATAATATTGGAGATTTTAAAGGGGATTTTCGAAATTTATTAAACCAATATAACAGTAAGTTGTTAAACTATATTAAGAAAATAGTTTTAGAAACAAAGCATTGCTAAATGGTAGAGAATAAAAAAGCACCAAAGTGGACTTCTAGATCAAGATTGGAAGACTAGGGATTTTCTCTGGTGCTCATTAATTCTCAAAAAAATTCCCCAAAGAAGAATTTGTTCTAGAGGTAGAACAATTATGGCTGTTTCCACAGAAAGTAATAAATTCAATAAGAAGTAATGATGAGGTTGAAACCAACCTATTTAAGCACCGATTCCTTAACTTGGCAGGAATCTCTTTTGATTGAATCAATTAGAATTTAGTGTGAATAGGACCTATATCCTGTCCTGAATCAATCAAAGTCATCCTGTGAGAGAGCCTAAGTTCATACACAAGTAATTTGGATAAAAGGAAGAAGCAATCTTAAAATTGGAAAGAGAATTCTATGAGCCTGGATTTTCAAGGTTAGAACAAGCTTTGCATTTCTGGCCTATGTTTGAGAGCTAAAGGGAAAAGTGGGCTGTAGCAGAGAAGGGAAGTATTGAGGAGTGTCATTCATTCCACAGTATTTCAGAGTAGAGAATCCAAGATAAGAGAATTTTCAAGGAATTCTGCAACTTGTTCTGTATTATATATCAATACCTTAACTAAGTAGAAACACTTCTCAATTCAATCTTAGTTAATGTATAAGGGTTAAAATGAAAGCTATTTTAAAAAATCTTTATAAAGTAAAAGCCTCATGAATTAATAGTGGAAAAATACTAGTCTTTAACATACTCACTCAACACTTCTCCATGACTAAGCCAGAAATCCAACAGACATAAACACAAACCAATCCAAACCACTGACATGTTGCAATATTGATATACTTCTCCTCTCCCCTTTCAGATTCTTACTGAAGCAAGCAATTGACATCAACTCTATCCATGAAAGATTAGGGTCACACATGAGCTTGAGGTCAGATTTAGAATCAAATCTTCATGACCAGAGCTTTATCCATTGAACCAATTAGTTGATGCAGATCATATCCCATCCATTTTTGGAAACTGTTGCCCATATTCTTGTGTAAGTTCAATGTGAGGGATTGACCAAACTATCCCTATTTGTTGTACCTACATTTATTTGATGCCAAATTTTGTATTACCTCTCATTTGAAATTCTCTTGAAATATTTCTTTATTTTTAACTTAAATTTTTTTCAATTACATGCAAAGTTGATTTTCAACATTCATTTTTTGCATGATTGAGCTCCACAGTTTTCTACCTTCCTCCCAACCCTCCCCACTCCTGACAGTAATCTGATATAGATTATACATTTGCAATCATGTTTAACATATTTCCATATTAGTCACAATGTGAAAAAAGAATCAAAATAAAAGGGAAAAAACATGATAAAGGAAAAAGAACACATAACACAAATTTTAAAAATTTATGCCTTGATCTACATTCAGACTCCATGATTTATCTAAACATGGATAGCACATTTTTTATCATTAAAATGTGGAGAGGAGCTAAGTCTATCAGTTGATCATTACACAATGTTACTCTTAATATGTACAATGTTCACCTGGTTCTGCTCACTTCATTCAGGATCAGTTCATGTATGCATTTTCATGTTTTTCTGAAATCCACCTGCTCATGATTTCTTACAGAACAATAGTATTCCATCAATTTATCTACACCATAATTTGTTTAGTCATTACTGAACTGACTGGCATCCGCTCAATTTCTAATTCTTTGCTGCTATAAATATTTTTGTACATTTTGATCCTTTTCTCTTTTTTTATAATTTCTTACTTGATTTAAGGGTACACACAATTTTATAGCCCTTTGAGAATAGTTCCAAATTGCTCTCCAAAATGGTTACATCAGTTCATAACTCCACTATACAGTGAATTAGTGTCTCAGTTTTCCCTATCCTCTCCAACATTTATCATTTTCCTATCATTTTTATATGCCTATAAATAGTTTTAATTTCTCCATGTGAAAACTGCCTATTCAAATCATTTGACTATTTATCAATTATGGAATGACTTGTATTCTTATGAATTTGACTCAATTCTCTATATATTTTAGAAATGAGTCCTTTATCAGAAACACTAGCTGTAAAAATTATTTCCCAGCTTTCTGTATTCCCTCTAATCTTGGTTGCATTGTTTTGTGGAACTAATATATATATATATATATATATAATCATAATTAGCCATTATGCATTTTATAATGTTCTCAATCTCTCGTTTGATCATAAACTCCATCCTCCATAGATCTGACAGAAAAGCTAATTCTTTTTCTCCTAATTGGCTTATGGTATCACCCTTTATGTCTAAATAATGTACCCATTTTTTTCAACGTTCATCCATATGTATATGAATATTTTTATGTTACAAAATTTCCTTCCACCATTCCTTCTCAGCCCCCTCCCCTCAGCAGTGAAGAGTCAGGTTAACATTGTACATAGATATTTTTGATAAACATGTTTACAGATTAGTAATTTTTGGTAGGAGGAATAAGTATTAAGGGAAAGAGAGATACATAAGAGATAATTTTTATAAGGTGTTCATCATATTCTGAAGGGTTTTTTGTTTTGTTTTTCTTCCTTTGAATGGGGATAATATTATCCATAGACATTCTAATACAACTGTCCTAGCTCTCTGTATTGCTGAGAGGAACTGCCTCCATCAAAGTCGATCATCTCATAATATTATTGCTAATGTGTATATTGTTCTCTTGGTTCTGCTCCCTTTGCTCAATATCAGATCCTGTAACTGGTATTGTAATCCATGCTTCTCTAGAATCTGACCATTTATGATTTCTTATAGAACAATAATATTCCATAGAATTCATGTACCATAACTTGTTTGGTCATTCCCCAATTGATAGGTATCCCCTCAATTTCTAATTCTTTGACACTACAATAAGAGCTGAAATGAATATTTTGGAACATGTGGGACTTTCCCCATTTTTAAAGATTTCTTCTGGATATAGGCCTAGAATTGGAATGACTAAGTCAAAGGGAACGAAAAGTTTTATTGCTCTTTGGGCATAGTTTCATATTACTCTTCAGAATGGTTGGATCCACTAACAACTACACCAGCAATGGATCAGTATCTCAATCCTCCCAACATTGATCATTTTCCTCTTTTCTCATCTTAGCCAGTCTGATAGGTGTGATGTAATATCTCATAGTTGTTTTAATTTGTATTTCTCTAATCAATAATGATTTAGACCATTTTTCCATATTATATATAGCTTTAATTTCTTCATTTGAAAACTGTCTATCCATATCCTTTGACCATTTATCAATTGGGGAATGACTTGTGCCCTTATAAATTTGATGCATTCTCTAAATATTTTAGAAATGAGATCTTTATCAGAACTCCTAGATGTGAGGATTGTTTCCCAGCTTTCTGCTTTCCTTCTAATTTTTGGGAGCATTGATTTTATAGTGCAAAATCTTTTTAATGTAATATAGTGAAAATCATTCATTTTGCAGTTTAGAATGTACTTTATTTCTTGTTTGGTCATTTGTCCCCTTTCTATAGATCTGATAGAGAGAGTATTTCTTGGTCTATTAGTTTATCTATGGTGTCAGCCTTTATGTCTATATTCTATACCCACTTTGCCTTTATTTTGCTATAGATGTGGGTCTATGCCTAGTTTTTGCCATACTATTTTCCAGTTTTCCCAAACATTTTTGTCAAATAGTGAGTTCTTATCCCAGAAGCTGTTGTCTTTAGGTTTATCAAACAGTAGATTGCTATAGTCAATGCAGTTTTTTTTTACTCTATCTTAATCCATTGATTTATTATTCTATTTCTTAACCAGTACCAGACAGTTTTGATGACTGCCGCTTTATAGTATAGTTTTAGATCTGGTAGGGCTTCAATATGCTTACATTTTTTTTTTCATCAGTTCCCTTGCTGTTCTTGATCTTTTGTTCCTTCAGATGGAATTTTGTTACTATTTTTTCTAGCTCGGTAAAGTAGTTATTTGATAGTTTGATTGGCATGGCACTGAATAAGTAATTTAATTTGGGTAGAATTGTTATTTTTATTATATTAGCTTGATTTAATGAAGAACTGACTTTTTTCCAATTATTTAGATCAACTTTATTTGGGTGAGAAGAGCTTTATAATTGTGTTCATATAGTTTCTGGGTTTGTCTTGGGAGGCAGATTCCCAAGTATTTAATGCTATCTATTGTCACTTTATTTGTTTTTTGGGGGGTTTTTAGGTTTTTTTTTTTTTGCAAGGCAAATGGGGGGGGGGAGGCTAGGTGGTGCAGTGGGTAAAGCACCGGCCCTGGAGTCAGGAGTACCTGGGTTCAAATCTGGTCTTAGACACTTAATAATTACCTAGCTGTGTGGCCTTGGGCAAGCCACTTAACCCCATTGCCTTGCAAAAAAAAACAAACCTAAAAAAAGGCAAATGGAGTTAAGTGGCTTGCCCAAGACCACACTGCTAGGTAATTACTAAGTGTCTGAGCCTGGATCCGAACTCAGGTACTCCTGACTCTATGGCCGTTGCTCCATCCACTGCCACCTAGCTGCCCCTCTTGTTACTTTAAATGGAAGTTCTCTTTCTATCTCTTGATCTTGGGCTTTGTTGTTCATATACTGAAATGCTGATGATTTGTGTGAGTTTATTTTATATCCTGCTACTTTGCTGAACTTGTTAATTGTTTCAAGGAGATTTTTAGATGATTTTCTCAGGTTCTCTAAGTATACCAACATGTCATCTGCAAAGAGTGAAAGTTTTGCTTCTTCATTGCCAGTTCTGATTCCTTTAATTTCTTTTTCTTCTTTTATTGCTCAAGTTACCATTTCTAATACTATATTAAATAATAATGGTGATAATGGTCATCCCTGTTTCACTCCTGATTTTATTGGAAATGCTCTGAGTTTATTCCTATTATATATAATATTTATTGATGGTTTTAGATAGATACTATCTATTATTTTAAGGAAAACTCCATTTCTTCCTAAATTTTCTAGTGTATAGGAGGAGTGGATGGTGTATTTTCTCAAAAACTTTTTCAGCATCTATTGAGATAATCACATGGTTTCTGTTGGTTTTGCTATTTATATGTTCAATTATGTTGTGTGTTTTTCTAACATTGAACCATCCTTGCCTACCTGGTTTAAATCCTACCTGATCATGGTGTATTATCCTAGTAATAACTTGCTGTAGTCTCATTGCTAAAATTTTACTTAAGATTTTTGCATCAATATTCATTGGAGAGATTGGTCTATAATTTTCTTTGTCAATTTTTGTTCTTCCTGGTCTAGAGATCAGCACCATATCGGTGTTTTAGAAGGAATTTATCAGAACTCCTCCATTTTTAAAAATAGTTTATGTAGAATAGGAATTAATTGTTTCTTAAATGTTTCATAGAATTCACTTGTAAATCTATCTGGATCTGTAATCTTTTTCTTAGGGAGTATATTGATTATTTCTTCAATTTCTTTTTTCTGAAATGGGGTTATTTAAGTATTTTATATCCTCTTCTGTCAATCTGGGCAGTTTGTATTTTTATAAATATGCATCTATTTAACTCAGGTTATCCAATTTATTGGCATTCAGTTTGGCAAAGATCCCTCCTCATTGGTAGTTAGTTCATCATTTTCATTTTTGTTACTGGTAATTTGCTTATCTTCTTTATTTTAATCAGATTAACCAAAGGTTTGTTCATTTTATTGACTTTTCATAAAACCAACTCTTTGTTTTATTTATGAAAATAATGGTTTTCTTGCTTTCAATTTTACTAATATCTTCCTTGATTTTCAGAATTCCTATTTTGGTATTTAATTGGGGAGGTTTAATTTGTTCTTTTTTCTAGCTTTTTAGTTGCATATTCAGTTCATTAATCTCTTTCTATATTTTATTCATATAGGTATTTAGAGATATAAAGTTTCCCCTCAAAATTGCCTTGACTGTATCCCATAAATTTTGGCATTATATCTCATTAGTACCATTTTCTTGGATATAATTATCAATTATTCCTATTATTTACTGCTGATCCACCCATTATTTAATATTAAGTTATTCAGTTTCCAATTAGTTTTTGATTTCTCTTCCCATGACCATTTATTAAATATAATTTTTATTGCATCATGGTCTGAGAAGTGTGTATTTTTTATTTCTGCCTTTCTGCATTTGATAATAAAGTTTCTGTGCCTTAGTACATGGTAAATTTTGGTATAGGTGCCATGTACTGCCGAGAAAAAGGTGCATTATTTTCTATCCCCATTAACTTTTCTCCAGAGGTCTATCACATTTCATTCACCTTCTTAACTTCCTCTTTGTTTATTTTGTTGTTAGATTTGTCTAGTTCTGAATGAGGAAGGTTGAGGTCCCCATTTTTAAAGTTTTTACTGTTTATGTCTCCTTGTAATTCACTCAGCTTTTCCTTTAGGAATTTGGATGCTATACCACTAGGTGCATATGTGTTTATTAATGCTATAGCTTCATTATCAAGGGTGTCTTTTAAGAAGCTATAGTTTCCTTCCTTATTTCTTTTAATGAGAGAAATTTTTGCTTTTACTTTATCTGAGATAAGGATCACTACCCCTGATTTTCTTTTTTTTAACTTCAGCTGAAGCATAATATATTTTGCTCCATCCTTTTATCTTTACCCTGTGGGGATCTCTCTGCTTCAAATGTGTTTCTTGTAAACAACATATTGTAGGATTCTGGTTTTTACTCCATTCAGCTATCAGCTTCAGTTTTGTAGAACAGTTCATCACATTCACATTTATAGTTAAGATTACTATTTCTGTATTTCCCTCCATGCTATCTTCATTTATATTTTCTCTTTCCTTTTCTCTTATCCTTCCTCAACCAAAATTTTATTCCCTTTCCCCTTTAACTTTCCTTTAAAAATTTCATTTTCAGTAATTTTTTGACTTATACCTTCACCTTCCCTTTTATCAGTTTCTTTCTCCCCTCTCTTATTTTCTTTCACACTTTACCCCCCCCCCCCCGCACATGATATTTAAGCCCTTGTTAAGTGAAGTAAGGATTAGCTTAAACCATGATTTAATGAACTACAATAATTTTACAGGGCTCTAAGTACTGGAAGACTCTGAAGGTCTCACTTAAGAAGTTTACAAATGATTGTAAGTTAATGGAGACATTACTTGGCATGGACCAGTTTATGATGCCCACAGCATAGAAAGTGCTAAGCTTTGTCAGCACAGTAGAATTAAAGTGGATCAAAGGATAATGGGAAACAAGTTTAGAGTTAACACCCCTGCTTTTCATAAGGGCTTTTTGTGTTAAATATAGTGATATCATCTTGGATCTCTTCAGTGGAAAGACAAGACCCAATTACATCCACATCCTTTAAGTCCAATTTCTTCAATTATATTCAACTCTTTAATTATCCTAAGAGAAGTAAAGTTCTTAAGAATTAGAAGTGTTATATTTTCCCTTTTAGGGTTGTATAATTTAATAGTCTTGACCAATATTTTACTTTGTTTTTTTATTTTCATTCCCTTTTTTATTTACTTTTTTATGCACCTCTTGAGTCATGTATTTGGTGATTGAATTCTCTGTTCAGTTCTGGTATGTTTGTCAGGAAATTCCGGAAGTCCCCTACTTTGTTGAACACCCATCTTTTCCCCAGACAGTATATGCTGAATTTTGCAAGGTAGTAAATTCTGGGTTGTAATCCCAGGTCCTTTGCCCTCCAATATATGGTATTCTAGGTCTTATGGTCCTTCAATTTGGAGGCTGATAGGTCCTCTGTGCTTATGATTGTGTTTCATTTGAGTTTAAATTGTTTTCTTTTTTTGCTGCTAGCTTCAAGCCACCATCTTGGCTCTGCCCCAGAAGCCCTGGCCATGTACGCATTTTAACCTTATATTGGTATAGGATTGAGATGTTGTTCTATACCATGTCTTTGCCATACTTTTTCCATTTTCCCAGTAGTTTTTGTCAAATAGAGTCCTTATCTAAGAAACTGGAGTCTTTGGGTTTATGAAACATTAGATGACTATAGTCATTAACTACTATTTCCATTACACTTAATCTATTCTACTGATCCATTGCTCTATTTCTGAGCCAGTAAGTATCAAACAGTTTTGATGAATGATGCTTTGCAATGTAGTTTTAGATATGGTAAAGTTAGGGCACCTTCCTTGACATTTTTTCATTAATTCCCTTGATATTATTGACCTTTTTTACTCCAGATGAATTTTATTACTATCTTTTTTTTTAGGTTTTTGCAAGGCAAATGTGGTTAAGTGGCTTGCCCAAGGCCACATAGCTAGGTAATTATTAAGTGTCTGAGAACAGATTTGAACCCAGGTACTCCTGACTCCAGGGCTGGTGCTTTATCCACTATGCTACCTAGCTGCCCCTGAATTTTATTACTATCTTTACTAGTTTTATAAAATACAGTTTAGGCAGTTCGATTGGAATGGCAGTGAACAAATAATTTGATTTAGGTAGTATAGTTTTTTATTATGTTAATTTGGCCTTCGTATGAGTAATTGTTTAGATTCAGTGGTTAGATCTTATTTTATTTAAGTGAAAAATATTTTATAAATGTTTTCATTTAGTTTTTGGGTTTGTCTTGGCAAATAGACTCCAAGGTATTTTGAATTCCCTACAGTTACTTTAAATGAAATATCTCTTCCTAACTTTTGCTTCTTGATTTTTTGGTAATATATCAAAAATGCTGATGATTTATGTGGGTTTATTTTATACCTTGAAATTTTGCTAAACTTGTTATTTGTTTCAAGTAGGTTTTTTTTAGTTGATTTTTTAGTTTTCCTTAATTATTCCAATATATCATCTGAAAAAAGGGAGTTTTGTTTCCTCATTGCTCTTCTAATTCTTTCAATTTCTTTTTCTTCTCTTATTTCTAAAGCTAACATTTCTAATACAATATTGAATAGTGGTGATAGTGGGCATTCCTGTTTCACCCCTTATCTTATTGGAAAGGCTTCTAGCTCATCCCCATTACATAAAATGCTTGCTGATGGTTTTCATAGATATGGCTTATCATTTTAAGGAGAACTCCATTTATTCCAATATTCTCTTGAACTTTAAATAGAAATGGGTGCTGATTGTTTATAAAAAACTTTTTAAAGCATTTATTGAGATAATTAGATAATTTGTTAGTCTTGCTATTGATATAGTTTAATTATACTAATTGTTTTCCCAATATTGAACCATCTCTCCATTTCTTTTATAAGATCATACCTGATCATAGTATATTATCCTAGTTATAAATTGTTTTTATCTCTTTGCTAAGAAAAATAATTTGATAAAACTCTATTTTTGCCTATTTTTCCAAAAAGTTTATATAAGACTGGAATGAATTGTTCTTTAAATGTTTGGTAGAATTCACTTGTGAATCCATCTGGCCCTGAAGAATCTTTTTAGGAAATCCTTTGATTACTTATTCAATTTCTTTTTCTGAAATGAGGTTATATTTCTTCTTCTGTTAAACTCAGCAATTTATATTTTCATAGATATTCATCTATTTCACTTAGATTATTGATTTATTGGAATGCAAGTAAGCAAAATGGCTCTAAATTATTACTTTAATTTTCTCCTCATTGGTGATGAATTCACTTTTTTCAGTTTTGATAGTGGTAATTTGAGGTTTTTTTCTTTTTAAAAAATCAAATTAACCAAAGGTTTAACTATTTTATTATTTATTTATTAAACCAATTCCTAGTTTTATTTGTTAACAACATTCTTCTTTACATTTTAGCAATGTCTCTTATTTTCTGAATTTCTAATTAGGTATTTATTGGAGATTTTTAATTGTTCTTTACCTAGCTTTTTTAGTTGCAAGTCTAATTTTAGTGATCTTTTCTTTCTTTATTTTACTCATGTAAGAATTTAGAAAAGAAATTTTCCCCTAATAATTGATTTGGCCCCATCCCAATGTTTGAATATGATTTCTCATTATTGTCATTTTCTTGGATGAAATGATTATTTCCATAATTTGTTGTTTGAATATTCACTCATTCTTTAAAATTAGGTTATTTAGGTTCCAATTAATTTTTCTTTTTCTTTTTACTGAGTCATTATCTGAAGAGAATGCATTTAATATTTCTTTCTCCCTGCATTTGATTCTGAGGCTTGTAATGTCCTAATACATGATCAGTTTTTGTGTATACAACTGAAAAAAAAGCTATATTCATTTCCATTTTAATTCAGTTTACTCCAGAAATCTCTCATATCTCACTTTAAAAGTCTCTTCATTTCCTTAACTTCTTTCTTATTTATTTTGTAGTTAGATTCATCTAATTCTGAGAGAGGGAGGCCCCCACTAGGAGAGTTGTGCTATACATTTTCCTGTAACTCATTTAACTTCTTTAAAAATTTGAATACTACACCACTTGTGCAAAAGCGTATAGTACTGATCTTATTTCATTATTTATGATGTCTTTTAGGAAAATTGGTGTCCTTTATCCCCCCCCCCCCTTTTTTTGCTTTTTATTTTTCTTAAATCAGAATCGCTACACCTGATTTTTTTTACTCCATCTTAACCATAATATATTCTGCTCCAACCATTTTACTTTTATTCTGTGAGCATCCCTCTGCTTTCTTGTAAACAACATATTGTAGGATTCTAGTTTTTAATCTACTATGCTAGCCACTTTCATTTTATGGGACAGTTCATCCCTGTATTACCCTCCATCCTATTCACCCCCCTACCCCTCAGTTTGTACTTTTCTCTCTCCTTTCTCCCTATCCCTCCTTACTACTATAGTTTTCTGACCATTACCTCCCTCAATCCTCTCCTTTATTAGCACCCTGTCTCTTCTTTCTACCTTTCCTTCCTCCTCCTTCTATACTCTATTCTGCCCTCCCTTCTATCTGCCCTCTTTCCCTCCCCCCCTCTTTTCCTTCCTAATTTTCTGAAAGGTAAAAACAAAATGTTAAGCCCAAGTGAGTGTTTAAACCAAATCTGACATTCAAGCAATTCTCAACTTCTCCTTTCTTTCCATTTATTGTAAAAGATCCTTCGTATGATGTAATTTATCCAAATCTGCCTCACTGTTTCCTCTTTTCCCAGTGCATTTCTTTTTTATGCCTTAATGTTTTAGATTATCATATTAAAATCAATATTCCCACACCCTCTAAGTTCACTGTTCAATCATTTTTTTCTTTCCTATTTATTTTTTTTGTGAATTTCTTGAGTTGTATATTGGAAGATTGGATTTTCTGTTCAGTTCTGATCTTTTCAACAGGAAAGAGAAAAGTACTCTATTTTGTTGAATGTCCACCTTTCCCCCCCCTGAAAAATGTATGTTTCATGGTAGTTGATTCATTGTTTTAATCCAAGTTCCATTGTCCTCTAGAGTACTATTTTCTAGACCCTCTGATCCTTTAAAGTAGAATCTGTCAAGTCCTTGGTGATCCTGACTGTGGATTCTATTGTATTTGATTTGGTCCTTCTGGCTGTCTATAATGTTTTCTCCTTTATCTGATAATTATGGAATTTGGCTACAATATTCCTTGACATTTTCATTTTGGGATCCCTTTCAGGAGGCAATTGGTTAATTCTTTCCATGACTATTTTACCCTCTGATTCTAGGATGTCAGGGTAGTTTTCCTTGATTATTTCTTGAAAGATGTTGTCTGGGCTATTTTTTTGATCATGACTTTCAGGTAGTCCAGTAATTCTTAAATTATCTCTTCTAGCTCTATTTCCTGGGTCAGTTGTTTTTTCCAATTGAAGTGTTTTACATTTTCTTCCTTTTTTCTTTTTTTTTTATTTTTCTAGACTAATTCTTTATGTCTCATAAAATAATTAGCTTCCACTACTAAATTCTAATATTTAAGGATTAATTTTCAACAATTATCTTTTGCATCTCCTTTTCCATCTGGCCAATTCTATTTTTTTTTAAGTTTATCTATTTATTTTTTCAACTACATGTAATGGAAGTTTGCAACAATCATTTTTTTTAACATTTTCTCCCTCTCTCCTTTCCCTCCTCCCTACCCCTGTCAGAAAGCAATGTAGTATTGGTTTTACATATATATATATATATATATATATATATATATATATATATATGTATATATATAAATATATATATTTACATAAAACCATGCTAAACATAGATTCATATTATACATGGTGTGAATGAAGAATCACATCCAAATGGAAAGAAAAAAAATAGAGGAAAAAATGACATAATTCATGACAACTTGGGAATAGTAAACTTTGGTCTACATTTAAACTCCACAGTTCCCTTTCTGGATATGGATTACATTCTCCATCACAATTCTTTTAGTAGTCTGATTATTCTACTGCAGAAATGATCAAGTCCATCATAGTTGATCATCATCCCATGTTGCTGTTAATGTCTATAATATTCTTTTGGTTCTGCTCACTTCACTTAGCATCAGTTCATGCAAATGTTTCCATCCTACTCTGAACTCCCATCCCTCATGATTTTATATAGAACAATAGTGTTCTATCATATTCATAGACCACAATTTGTTCAATTAATCCCCAATTGATGGGCATCTCTTCAATTGCCAGTTCTTTTCTCCTATGAAAAGAACGGCTATAAATATCTTTGTACACATGGATTGTTTACTCTTTTTGTGATCTCTTTGGGATACAGACTTAGTAGTAATATTACTGAATCGAAGGGTATGCAGTTTTATTGCCCCTTGGGCATAATTACAAATTGCTCTCCAGAAAAGTAGCCAATTCTCTTTTTTTTAAAGAAAGATTTTTTATTTATTTTGAGTTTTACAATTTTCCCCCCATTCTTGCTTCCCTCCCCCCACCCCCACAGAAAGCATTCCGTTAGTGTTTACATTGGTTCCATGTTATACATTGATCTCAGTAGAATGTGATGACAGAGAAATCATATTCTTAAGGAAGAAAAATAAAGTATGAGATAGTAAATTTACATAATAATATAATGCTTTTTTCCCTCTAATTTGACATAGTCTTTGGGCCAATTCTCTTTTTTGGGGGGCCAATTATCTTTTTAAAGGAGTTTGGTTTTTTCCCATTTGGCCAACTGTATTTTGAAAGTTGTTTTATTTTTTCTTTTGTTTTCTTTGTTCATTTTGACCAATTGTGGTTTTGGAATGATTTTCTTCAGTCAATTTTTGTGCTTCCTTTTCCAAGCTATTGGCATTCTTTTGTATACCTCTCATCCCCCCTGCCCCCAATTTTTCTACTTGATTTTGAAAATCTTTTTGATCTTTTCTAAGAAGACTTTTTTGGGCTTGAGACCAATCCAATGTCTTCTTCTGAGATGGTGTTTTTATCTTCTTTATTGACATAGTAGCTTTCCATGATCAGGGATTTTTTTCTGTTTTTTTAAACTCATTTTTAGCTTAATTTGTGGTTCTTAAAGTTGAGCTCTTCTCCTGGGTCATGAGGGGAAACTGTCCCAAGCTTCTTGGACTAGAGGTCAAACACCTCTTCACTTACTTTTCTTGTGTTGAGGTCTCAGGTACTAGCAATTTCCCCACTGCGCTGGGATTTCTCAGTCTAGTTGCTCTGCTGGGATTGTAGGAATTGAAGTCTACCTTTCATGCTGGGCTTGGAGGCTTCTCAGTTGGCCTTCTTTGCCTCTGACCTGATGAATTGAGACCTAGGAACCTTGGTTGCTTTACTGCCCTGAGGTTGAGAGTTTCCTGCTGCTTTCCCCATACTGGGCTCTTCTGGGTCATGCTCCCCCTTCACCTGAGTGAGATCTTTCCTGAAGTCTCTCCAAGATATCTCAAGCTGGAAAGTTGGTCCACTCTATCTTTTTTGTGGGTTCTGTCATTCCAGAATCCTTTTAGAGGCTTGATTAACATTGTTTCTGAGAGAAGCTGGAAAAACCTCTGGGAAGTTTCTGGTTTCTCTCTGGTTCTGCTCTGCCCCTGGAGATTCTTTGATGGTAAAGTGCTGTAGTCTGCTCACAACATAGTGATGTTGTAAAGGATAATTCCTTCAAAACATCTAAATTAAATCAATTTTTCCTTATGTAACTCTTGACTCCTTTTTTTTTAACCTTACAGAAATTGAGGCTACAATCATTCCTTCCTTGTTTTAGGATTTAGATGATAATATAATTAGGATAATTACTCTTAACAAAATAGTATCCTATCAAACTAAGTGCTATACATTAATATTAAAACTTTTTATATGGCCATATAGTATGAGTCTATATACAAATATATGTGTATAAATTGTATTTGTATATATATATTTATACATATGCATATTATGTGTATATATAATATATTCAGTGATAGGTGTGAAAAATATTTAATTTGGGATCAGAAATAGGGATATAAATAAATCTTGGTTATGACATTTGATACTTTTGTGGTTTCAGACAAGTCATTTTGCTTCTTTGGCATCACTTTAGTCCATTGTAACATGAAAAAGTTGGACAAAATGGTCTTTAACTTTTTTTTTTAGGTCTGAAGTCCATGATCAAAGAAATGTTATTAATTATTTTACTGATCTAGCCTCCTATCTAACTGAGAACTATTGCTTTTCAATCATGTAAAGAATGTTTGATATTATTTTGATGGAAGAAAAGAAATTTTGTTTTGATTTCTTACTAATTCTAGATTGGAAGAAGAGTCAAATATTTTTCTTTTAAATAATGGACTTGACTGAAAGCAATAATTAATGCTCTTGTTAAATGCATAAACAACAAGAAATTCAGTTATCAAAAGATAGCTCAAGGTTTCTAAGTAAAGAAGATATTTATTTTCCTTTACTGATTTTCTAGCTACATGACTGGAAATGAAATGGTAGGACCATATTTAATATACTTCTCTTCTTTAGCAATCCAATGAAAGTGAAGTCCTAATTACAGGTCTTATCATAGCTGGTTTATATATGACAAAGCATCCTTAAGGGACGTGAATTTAGAAATAAATAAATAAATACTTCATTACTTTGTAACATCTCTGATTTGATACAGCACAATTAAATCTTTCCTTTTTGATGAATCTAAAATGGCAATATCTTGGTATTTGATAACCTCATTTATTATGTCTTGGGAATTCGGGAATAAACAAATAGAAAGAATGGATTTCATCTTACTCAATTACTTTCTAGTCATGTTTATAAAATATCTGCAGAAAAGATATAATATTAATATAATATATATTACCTGTTGGACTCCAGGCTACAAATAGCGAATAGGGGTCAATTACTGTGATGTTATATGGAGCACATATTTCCTCTGGGGTTGATTCAGGAGTCTGTACAACATAGTCATCACTAGTGCTGCTACCCCCTCCAGTGTAGGCTTCCAGTTGATAAACATAACTAGAAAGAAAAAAAAATGGACATTGTAGTAAGACAAGGAAAAGAAGGCTTGTGTTATCTGTAGAATTCTTCTACTTGCTATTTAGAGATATAGATCATAGTATAAGTGATAAATCAAGTGTTTACTATCAGCTAAACTAGATTTGCCATTACTGGCACTAAAATATTCATTTAGGGAATTTATTTTTCATTGAACACTGTTCTCTCTGCTGTTTCAGCTTTCTTTGTTCCTTCCTATTTCAATAGCATGAAGCAAGGAATATTAAAGTAGCCTTAGTCACCTGAGATGGTGACAGTTGAGTCAGTACAATTCAATTCAACAAAAGTTTTATTAAGTTCCTATTAGGGTTAGGCATTGGTAATATTAAAAAAAACCCCAATGGTCAATTCCTCCCCAAGGAGCTAACATCCTATTGGGAGGTATTAGGGAGAGGAGATCCATTCTCCAAATTATTGGATCCTTTGCTAAATTTGAGTTCTGGAAATTCTGGATAATTCAGAGAAAAAAACTCCTTTAAAAACAAATAAAAAGCCCCAATATACAGAGTTATAGTTTGAGTCTTATTCTCTACTGACTTTTATCACTGAATAATGGAATGATTTTAAATTGCATGTCTAGAAAAATAGACCATCATTGTTCTTGTCTCAGAATATACAATAAAATGAAAAAAGGTTTCATTTTATTTTGTTTTTAAAGCAAAGAAAATTATTGAAGGAAAGCACAAAGTTTTGGTTTAAATTTTATGGTGATTTTAGATTTGGAGGATGGGAGAGATTAAGTTTTTTTGAAAATTTGCTTCAAATAATTAACTACCTATTTACATATTTGCTTTTGCTTAACATATTCTAGGGTCTCTGACAATAAATGGTCTCATAAGAATCTTCACAAGAAGTCCACTTAGAGAGGATCATTTCAATTTTTTTTGTTGAAGAATAAGTACTTTTCTTATTTCACAGAGAAAAAAAAATATATCCTTTTCTTTCTCATTTCTACCCCCCCAAACCAATAAAACCACATGGCAAAAAAACAAATAGAACTATACCTCACTCACAAAATTTTTTCTAGATAATTAATGCTATTCTTTCTTGAGTTTACCTGCTATTGGGCTCCAGGTTATCATCTGTGAAATTCTGATCTTCTCTGCTACCCTGAAAGACCACAGTTCCATTACGACGCAATTGATATTCAGAAATAAGACCATTGGGCTTTTCTGGCTCATTCCAATATAATTCCACTGTTGTAGAGTTGATGATAATGTGACATGGTATTGACCAGACTCCTAGTAATAATAAAAACATTTTCTTTTGTTGAGATAAAATGAAATATCATATTGAAATATACTTTATGCCCTATTATGCCCCCATACAGTACTGCTATTTGTTTACCAAAATACCACATTTTTATCATCTTTGAAAGATCTCCATTTTTGGTTTTCTGTAACATTGGAAATAATAGGGGACATTATTTTTTAAATGGAAGATATTTTATTTCCACTGCATAAGGGCTATAAATGTATCTTGGAAAGGTATGCTCAGGATATTCAGACACTTATCAGTATTTCAGGGCAGAACCTGAAGTTCTAGGTTTCATTTTCCTCTAATAGCTGTACCTTATTCAGCAAAGCAATTACAGATCTGACCAAACATGACATAACTTTACTGACTCCAAAGATAAAATATAAGAATTTAGAGCCTAATATTGCTCTCATATATACACATTTTGCTTTTGCCCCTAAAGGTTTTAGGATTGTATCTACATAGTTTGTCACATTTAAAACATGTCAACATTTCTTGGCTATATAGAAGATCATTCTGATATCAGATGAGTACAGAATGATACAGACGTTTGGTTTGCTTCCAGTTCATATGTTTTGTATTTTTCAAGGACTTGTGACAGTTCTGACTAGCATTGGAATAGCTATATATATATATATATATGTATATATATATACATATATATATATGTATATATGAATGATTAAGTAGGAAAAATTAAACAACACAGAAATTTTAAAATTGCTCAGTTTTTACCTCCTGTCTACATAGAATTCCCTCTTGCTGTCTTGTTATTTTTTCTTCCCTAAACTCAATACTAAAAGAAACAATTTCTGTATGTTACATGTCATAACTGT